>NW_007728409.1:158394-181695 GCF_000696425.1 Galeopterus variegatus
CTCCTCCCGCCGCGGCCGGCTCGGCGGCCTCATTGTTTGCTGCCGAGTCTGCCTCGCCCCCTCCCCGTCCCCCGCCCTCCCGCTCCTTTCTTTCCTCCTCCCGAAAGAAGAGCCAGTCTGTGGAGACGAGTGAGTCATGAATAAACAAGCGGCGTGGGGGGAGCTGTCACTCCGCGCTGACTTCCTGGCCGCGCTGCGCTCCGCCACTTCCTGGCGGGTCGTGGAAGCCCCGCGGGCTGCGCGGGCCCGAATGTGCTGCGCGCACGGGCTGTCTGGGATCCCATCGGGTCTGGGGTGGGGTGCACAGGACTCCAACTGCCAGGCCTGTCTCTGGCCACAGCCCTCACAAGCACCATGGCCCTTAGAGTGAACGAGTGCGACACGATGTCCCCAAACCTGTATGTACATGTAAGTGGAGAGTTGTGCATCTGTTCCCTTGGGTTTGACAAAAGCCATACTGCACAGGCAGGCAGTGCATGGAGGCGTCTGCTGAGGAATCATCCGCTGAATGTATGTGTGTGTCTGCTGGGTTTGGTAAGTGTGGTTGCATGTATGTGTCTGATGTCCCTGCAAGGCTGTATGCATACATGGCATGTGTGTCATGTGCATACAGTGTCTGTCTGGAGTGTGGATACACAGTGTGTGTGCACATCTGGGCTGGCGGCCTGTGTGTGTGCTGTGTGACTGTTTCCCTGCCTCTGAGTTTGCTTCTGCCGCTGTAAGGTTTGAGATTCTTGCTTTGTGCTTAGCTCTTCTCTGCTTGGTCCTTTTTCTTCTCCATTGTGTGATCTTGTGGGTCATTTGGGGCCATCCGTCCCTGTTAGTGAAGGCCGAGGGCCTCCATAGACCTCCAGGGCCTGGCTTGGCTGGCCTCAGCGTCCAGCCAGCTGTGGCCACACGCAGGCTGACAGCACTGACTCATGCCTGGCGTGAGCTGAGCCCAGGCTGGGCAAGCTCCTGCTGTGTGGAGGGCTCTCCAGGCCTGGCCTATGACAGCCATTGTGAGCTCCTGAGTTTGGGGAGAAGGCCTGGGTCAGGCCAGACATTCTGGGGGGCTGTGACCGTGTGGGGTCAGAGGTGGGGGTAGGAGTAAGTTGTTTCTTCTGGCTTTCCTGGCAACCACACATCCTCACATGGGTCCACCCAGAGCCAGCGCCGATCGCTGGGCCTTCAGGACGAAGGTTGGTGAGCCCAAGGCAAGGCTGTGACTCAGGCCACAGCCCAGGCCACTGCTGCTTGGCTGGGTCTCGAACCCTGCCAACTCTGGCCCTCTCTGTGTCTCTGGGCTGATTCCAGCTCCCAAAGCTCCCCAGCTTGGGGTTGGAGATTTGTGTGTAGGGCTAGATCCCCCTGAAGCTGGAGCAGGGCGTGGGTTTGCTGCCCTTCCCCTATTATCACTTGCTCCTGAGGCCCCACTGCTAGTGCCTACTTGCTGGCACTGGAATCGTAGCCTATGAACGGAGAGGTAGGCTCTGAGGGGAGAGGGGGTGCTGGGAGTGGGGGTGGGGGGCGGGTAGCAGGCCAACCCTGGCCATTCCTCAGTCTCTTTCCCATCTTTTGGCTGGCAGGCAGTTTGGAAGACTAGTATCAGCATAACTTGGGAGACAGATGAATGTGGGTTCGTTTCATTTGCTAGCTCTGTGACCTAGGGCAAGCCAATTAACCTCTCCGAACCCCTCTCTCTTCATCTTTAAAATGTGCATACTGATCTCTACCCCATGGCGTGGTTGCAAAAATTAAAGAGAGAATGTCTGTGAGCCCTGAACACCAGGCTGGGCATGGCATAGGGGCTCAGGCAAGGAGGGTTTACTCTCTATCCGCCACCCCCAGCCCTGTCCAAGCTTATTTGTCCTCTGACCCAAGGAGCTGCTGGGTCCTCTGGACCTTGGTTGAAATTTGAGGACTAAGAAGCAGTCCCACACAGTAGTTGGGGGTCTCTGAGTCCCAGGATAGCTAGAGGTCTGGGCCAGCCTTCAGAGTCCAGCTGGCCTAGGGAGGACAGCTGGGGCCCATGGCATCTTTCTGGGGCTTTCTCTATGGGGAGAAGTCTCCATCCCTCAGGTTATACTCTGTTGTACCCGGGTTGGTCTCCATTTGTAGACAAATTTCATTTGATCTATGTGGGGTTAAAAAACCAGCCAATACTTACTTAGGAATGAAGACCTTTCACATGAGAGTGTGGATTTTCAATTTTCCTTGAATAATTGGGTGCTTTGGCCACACTGGGCTCACATTCCTATGTGGCTACTGTGGGTTAGAGCTGAGCAGCAGGGTCCCTTCAGGTAGGACATGTGCTCTGGTTTGCTGCAGTCTCCACTGTTCCCTATGGTCCCGGTTCTCAAACTTCAGCATGCAGGAGAATCGCCTGGAGGGCTTGTTAAAGCACAGATTGCTGGGCCCCGCCCCAGGGTCTGCCTGAGAATGTTGAGCAAGTTCCCAGGTGATGTTGATGCTGCTGGTCCAGGTGCCAGCACTTTGAGAACTACTGGATCACCTGATGCTGAGGCTGATCTGTCACCACACTTGGCCTGTTGTTTTTCTGTGTAGCAGGGAATAGTTCTCTGTACTCACAACTCTAGCAAAAGTAGAAACATAAAAAAGGACAGAGAGTCTCATTTGTTCTAGTGAAATGGAGAAGTATATGAAAGTACTTCAAAAAGGTCATGGAAAGATTTGTATCATCTTTTAATTCTATTTTCCCATGACTTTTTGAAGTTCCGTTGTATATTTCTTTGGGGACATGAAGGATATTCCCTTGTGTTTGTATGCAAACCATTTGCACATGCGTCAAGTAAACACAACTTAAGTTGTCGCAGTGGTGTGCGCCCTGAGCACCACCTGGGGAGCGTGCCACGTGGCGGCTGTCTCTGTGCCAGATTCTTACACCCGTCCACCTCACTCAGCTACTTGATCTGCTTGGCCCTGCAGGTGTTTAAGTGTGTGGTCCCTGCCCACTACAGCTGATTCATTAATTGACAACCGTGATTTGGACCAGTTCTACTGATGCACCGTGTTAGGCGATGGAGACACAGAGGGAAGACAACAGATCTAGTTTCTTCCCTCGTGAGGCTCACAGACCATTGGGACAGACAGACAAAGCAAATTGAACTGATGCATACAAGGAGGAATGACAAATGGTGATAATAATCAGGGTGTTGAAGTAGAGAATAATGGGGTGCATGGGGACTTCCTTCAGTCTGGGTGGTCAGGGAAGCTTCTCCGAGGTCCCCATCCTATAGAGCTGGCACTGGGAAGCTAATGGGATCTTGGACCGAGTCAGCCTGAATCTCTGCCCCGAACAATGGAGCCCAGGCTGAAAGCCAGGAGGCCTGGGCTCGAACCCCGGCTCCGGTGTTGCTCCCCTCAGGCCTCCCTGCTCCATAGACTTCAGCCCCCTTCAAAGCCCAGCTCACTGCTCCCCAATCCAGACAGCATTCTTGACCTTCTGACCCCTGCTGCTCTCTTGCGCTTTCCACCGCTCTCCTGTCCTTTGACCTCCAGCTCTGCCTGTCACCTCCCTCTTAGGGGCCCAGCCACACGTCACCTTGTGTTGTTCCTTAGTAGCTTCATGAAGCTCCACGGGCATGTTCAGGAGGCCACGCCACCCCGTGGCAAGTTCCTTTGTCTCTGTGGAGGGCAGAACCTTCAGGGCCATTATGTTCTGCCCTCGTGTACAGATGAGGAGGCTCAGTCTGGTGCTTTTAGTGCCCCTGCTTCCCAGTCGGTCAAACAACATGAGCCAAAGGCCAGGACTTTTCCTTCCTCTTGACCTTCCTCACAGAGTCCAGCCCAAGGCTGAACAGAGCAGGGCATGGGACTGGGAAATGACACTTCCTGTATTTGCATCTCCTAGAATGGCCAAGGAATCTGGCCTGGTTATGGCAAATCAGTGGCACATTCTTCCCATTCTGTGCTCACAGCAGACATTGCTAATCAATCACGACACTTTCCCATCCAGCCCACACAGAGCATGAGAATCTTTCTCTACACAGATCTCCAGGAAGCTGATGCCAATGAGTTGGAGCTGACTCACAGAATGAAATTGATTAGCCACTACTGTTTTAGGAAGAGGTCTAGTATCATATGGGTCTCATCTGGCCTCCTGAATAAGTAGGAACCTGGGACATGGACCTACGATGGGATTTTAGGTACCCGAGCAGGGCATGGAGGTAGGAGCTGGACTGGCCTGATAGCAAATGAAAAGAGAATATGTGGGAATCTGGCAGGCAATGGGCAGGGGTGAGGTCTCAGCAAAGTATCCCGCTGAAGGAGGGAGCCCGGGGTATGGGGCAATGGGGCAGAAGTGATGACCCAAGATAGAGCTCGGTTCGGGGGGAGATGAGTCCTGCCAGGGCTCCCCCGAGGGCTGGTGGAGGGCTTCTGCTCTTCTGAGAGTGAGGACATGCGGAAGCAGAGCCAACCGAGAGCTACCCTCCTATCCCACCCAGGCGGAAGCATCATCCTCCCAAAGGGACTAGAACCTCCGCCCCCAACAGCCCCAAGTCACAAAGCGGAGGTGATCCAGGGCACTTTGGAGGGTTCCTTTGAAAGCAAAAGAAACTTTTAAGGAAATTTAGTGTGGATGTTTGTGTTCTGGGAACATCAATATATTCGGCAGAGCTGTGGTCACTGGGAGAATGCATAGGGATGCTGCTGTCCCTCAATGCTCCTGATGGGGTTGAGGTTCCCGAAGAATTGTCTGGGTGTCTTGTAGATCTCCTCTTTGCAGAGGCCTGGGCCTGGGCCTGGGACTGGCAGTCAGCAAAGGGTAACAGAGGCACAGGACCCCCCGCCTCGTCCGGCCAGCTTCCAGGCCTCCTTGTTGGCCTTCTGTCTGCACTGGCGCAGCGCCCCAGTGTTGGGATGGGCCGGGGTGTGGCTGCAGCTCTGCAGTCTGTGGTTCCATGAGGATGGCCTGCACCGCGCTGTCTGCTCCCTCCCCATCCCGTCACTGGTGCCTGGCCCTGGAAGGAAGGCATGGCACTTCTCTTTTGGGGAGCTCGTCCTGCTTTCCATGCTTGCTTAGTCTGTCGTCTCTGCCACACTGGAAGCTGCATGAAGGCAGGGCCGGGGCTGGGAGTGCTACAGCAGTATCCGGAGCCGAGCACCATTCTCTGCACATGGTAGAGCTTCACTGAGCCCAAGGGAAGGTCTGTCTACTGCACCCTTTGGGCTCTGTTGAGTCCTGGCTCTGGGACACAATGGGCCTTGGGCAGTTCTGGAACTGGGGCCCTGATAGTCCCTGAGAAGCCTGGACACCCCAGCCGCTGAGAAGAGCCACTGGGCCGTGCTGGCTGTTCCCAATGACGTGTGCACACCCCGTTGCCCTGTTCTTGCTTTCCTGTGCTCCAGGCCTGGAGTGCCCTCCCCTGCTAGCGTGGCCCACTCCAAGTCCTCTTGATTTTGAAGGTTCGATTCCAGGGCCACCTCCTCCAGGACCTTCACCGCCTGGAGAAGGTCCCTCAGCTCTCCTTGCTGCTGTCCCGCAGGATCTGCAGTCCACACACTACTGTGGGTGAGAAGCAGAGGCTGCCATGCTTTCTGCAGGCTGCAAGGGGAGGTGAGGCCTCACTGGACTGTGCGAGCAGCTCTGAAGCTGTTTGGGGAGATGCCTGGCCCTGTGAAGGGGGGTTGCTCGCCACAAGAGCAAAGGAACACTTTGAGTCTTCACCCTGCAAGGACGGCCCTCGCTTGCCTCCATGCGTGTGGGCTGCAGGCATGAATAGACCTGGCCTCTTCCCTCCACAGCTTTTGCTTCTTAGCTCAGGGTATGTGGCAGACTTTGGGGACTGGAAGTGCATGGCATGTGGTGTAGGGTCTGGTGCATGCACCCAGCTGGATGTGGGGGATCCCTGGGGACTTAGCCTCTCCGAGTGTTAGTTCCCTCAGTTGTACATGGGACACCTGTTCCCATTTCATAAGATTGTTGTGGAAACAGGGGCCAATGTGCCCATTCTCTCCTGCCTCAGGTTCTCCCTGCCTAGAGTGTTTTCCCTTGCTCTTTGCCCAGACAGCTCCTATTCATCCTTCAGATGTCACCTCCTCCAGGAAGCCCTCCTAGTCACTAGTTCCAGTCAGGTTCCCCCACTGTGGAGTCCGTGGTCTCTTCTCCACGGCCTTTATGCATGTGAGTCTCTGTTTAGAGATGATCTCCCCATTAGACTGTGAGCTCCATGAGGGCAGGGGCCGTGTCTGCTTCATTCCCCACTGTACCCCTGTACTCAGCCTAGGACCTGGCACTTCAAAGGCAATCAGTGAATATTCGCTATGCAAATAACAAGTTTAAACTGCCTCGTACAGAGTGGGGACCCAATAAATTGCAGCTCTTTTTAAACAAATGTGGCCTCTGAAGCCATGTAACTGGTCCCTGCTTCAGGCTGTCGGGGGTGTTATATCACAGGAAGCTCTGCATATGGCCTGTGCCAGGAAGTGCCTGCCCATAATGGACTTTACTGTCCTCTCAGTCCTGATGAGGCAAGGGCAGGAGGAGGGCCAGGTGAGCTGTGCCTGAGGCCCGAGCCCATGGTGGGTCACTGCCTGAAAGGAAGCCCTGTGTGCTGGGGCCTTGTGCTCACCGAGGTCACTGTGCTCATGTTTCTGGGGTCATTGTCCACCCAAACCGTCTGGCTCTTGAATCCACTTCTACTGACCACAAGCCTGGTGTTCATGTCCCTTGAGCAAGCCATGCAGGACCTGGATCTTCTGTTTCACTCCTCTGGGTCTCAGTTTCTTCATCTGTCAAATGGGAATAGGAACCTTGTGAGATGGGTGGCATTTTGAGGATCTGATGGAATAACCAGCACTCTCAGTACTTTACAGTTTGCAAAAGCCTGCCACATATATTTTCCTGGGGGAGTGTAGAGTCGCTCCTCTTGGAGAACTGGTGATGAAAGGGCACTGGGGAAATGAGACACCCACACATGAAAGTTGGGGTGCCATGATATGTGTGCAACTCTGGGGGCACCGTTCACGTGGACACAATGTATGTCGTGTCCCTGGTGACAGAGCAAGGTGACAGAACTGTGGTCTGGGGCAGAGACACAGCTGACAGCAAGTTCCGCCTAGTGCTGGGAGGAGGCAGTCTCTGGAGCAGCCAGTCTGCCTTGCAAGGTCACAGCTTACCTGGGCCTCTCAAGTCAGTCACCAGTGTCCAAGGGGGTCCCCAAACACTGAGGAGAATGACCTTGGAAGCCCTTTGCCCTGGGCCCTGCTCTGCTTGGGCAATGGCCTGGACAGCCTGAAGGATGCACACACTTGTGTGGGGACATACCTGCCTGTCTGCTCACATGTGCATGAATGTATGCACACTCATGTGCACACGTGTGTACACACAGTACTCTAGACTGACCTCTCACTTGTATGGGCCTTTTTTATGTAAGGTGCTTAGAAAAATGATTCCCAAGCAAATTCCAGGAAGAATATTCTGTTTAGTTCCTTCTTGCCTCCCACCATCTCCACTTTACAGATTGGGAAACTGAGGCCAGAGAGCATAAGCAATTTGCCAAGGTCCCACAGCAGGACAATGGCAGAGCCAGGAGCAATAAGTGTGACACCAGGATGCCCTTACCTGTGTCTGGGGCTTCCCAGTGAGGAGGTCACTTCTGCCCTGCCAGGAAGTGTGATTGTGTGAGCTCCCCTCAGCTCAGCAATCCCATTTTACAGAAGGGAAAACTGACTTGACCATAATCTCATCCAAAGGTCACTCACATCTCAGACCTCGACTCACAGGCTCTGAGCTGGCTCCCTGGGCTGTGGGTTTTGCCCCGCATTGCTGAGAAATTCCAGGTCTGCAGCTGCTGCTAGGAGAGGAAAGCTCATTCAGAGTGTAACTTAAAAAAGGGCACTTAATGAACAGGGTTCTGTGCAGAAGCCTGGGGGCCGGCCTCTCTTTGCAGCCATCCACTTGGGGCCGCCTGCCCTGAGGGGCCTGAGCACTGGTACAGGGCCCTGTGTGGCCAGCCAGCAGCCCTGGCTGGGCCCCCTCGCCCGGGCCCTGCCCCCAATCCTGCTGACACGGTCTCCCTCCTGGCCTCTCACCTCCCCAGCCCTCTCCCGCCCTCCCGCTGGCAGGCTGCAGTAACAAGATGCCCTTTGTGTGTGCTGGGAGGGGGAGGGGGCTGCGGGCAGGCTCCTGTGCTGCTTCTTGCTGCTGAGTCACAGCTCCCTGCCGGGCTCTGGGGACAGAGAGTCGCAGGTGACTGGCCAGGTGGCACAGAGCCCAAGACCTTGGAGATGACCTCAGACAACCCCTTCTTTGCACGGGTGGGGAAATTGAGGTTCAGAGAGGGGGAGAGGCTGTTTCATGCTTTCCTGGTGGCAAACACCAAGATGGGGCACCTCCTTCTGTGATCTGGGGGCTCCCAGGCTTGTTGTGTGGTCATAAGAGTGTCCTACTTCTCCCCAGGATGGGCTGGGTGTGCCTGTATGTCCATGAGCACATGCTCACCTGCTCACATGTGTCTGTTGTTCATGCTCATGAGCATTCGAGGGTGCGGCTGTGTGAGTGTGTGTGTGAGCTGGTGTGTAAGTGTGTTTGCTCTTCTAGGGTCCCCCATGCCTTCTCCCAGAGATACCTCAGCCTGTCTTCAGTGGCACTGCACCTTCCATCTACCTCTTAGAGCTTAGCTGGGCTTATCCTTGCCCACGGCAGGAGGCTCCAGCCTGGGCAGGCATGTGCTTCTGATGGGCAGCTCATCACATGACAAGTCACCCCCCTGAACCCAAGGTGGGGTGTCTCTCTGCCCAGCAGGGGCCCAGTCAGAATGGTGGGGTGATCAAGGATGTGGGCTCTGGAGCCAGGCTGTAGGGTTTGAATCCTGGCTTTGTCATTTCTCAGCTATGTGACTGGGACAGGTCATTTCTGAGCCTCCATTTTCTCATCTGTAAAATGGAGGTGATACTAGCCTTGCCTCACACAGTGGTTACAGGGATCGAGTTCGTACCTGGAAAGCTCTTAGAATAGTGCACAGTGTACAGTGGACCCCTAAGGAGTGTTAGCTGTCGTGACCACTGATAATGACTGCTGCTCTTCTCGGTCCCGGGAGAGCCCATTGGAGGTGCCCAGGTCTGAAGCCGACTCAGGGCTTGAAGTCTCCGCAGCACGAGAGACCCAGTTCTTTCGAGGGGTGGGGGACTCTCCCTGGGAGGAGGTGCCGTGCTGGGCTGTGCCCCCACTGAGTGGTACCACACTGAACGATAGCCCCAGGCCAGGTCTGCGCAGCTGTGGACTGACCCCTGCCTCTATGCATGTTGCCTCCCGGGGCCTCCCAGTGAAAGAGGTGGCCAGGCCCCAGGAGGCAGGGCAGGGTGGTGGCTGCTGGGGCCACTGCTCCTCCCTCTCGATGGGCCTCTGTGGCCTTGGCGGGTGGCAGGTTTCCTGTTGTTACTGCTGTGACGCCCCACCTAGTGCCGGGGAAGGCCAGCTGGGCCCGAGGGCTCAGCGAGGGGGCCCGCCAGCCATCTGCCTGCTTGGCGCTGGCTGCTTCCGAAAGGCAGCAGGGCGTCTGCGGGGAGCTGGGGCTGTGGGAGGAGGCCTGGGGGCCAGTTCTTTGGCCTTGGTTAGGCCCCAAGCTGCCAGAAGGAGGCCGGGTCCCCAAGGTTTCCTGTCCTAATTCTCCCTGCACATATGGCACAGGGCCCAGGAGTCAGGAAGCCCGGCTGTGGTACCTGCACTTCAAGGACTGTTGTGTAACCTCAGGGAAGTCCTGCCCTCCCTGGCTTTAGGCTTTCTGTCTGTATGTGGGCAGGCTGGACAATAGTGCCTAGATCTCTATCCAGTCCACGCTGCCTCTAGGCCCAGGGTCTGATGTGGGACATGCTGGAGGCTGTGGAGGGTTTCCCAACCGTGACCTTTACTCCCCAGCTCCAACTCTGGGGGCTGGCTCCTTGGCTAACTACGGAATTACTCGCATCCTTAAAGGATCGGTCCAGAGCTGGGATTCCTGCTCAGCCACAGCCTGGCCCTGGTTCCTTGCATGTTGGGTGCAGGGTGACAAGATGCTAAGGGACACCTCTCCAGAGGGAGACTGGTCCCCAGCTCCAACTCTGGGGGCTGGCTCCTTGGCTAACTACGGAATTACTCGCATCCCTAAAGGATCAGGTCCAGAGCTGGGATTCCTGCTCAGCCACAGCCTGGCCCTGGGTCCTTGCATGTTGGGTGCAGGGTGACAAGATGCTAAGGGACACCTCTCCAGAGGGAGACTGGCTGCAGCTTCTCATACACTCACTCACTCACTCATTCATTCAATTGCTCATTCACTCATTCATCTCAGCCTGGGTGGCTAGGAAGAGCCTCTGAGCTGCTGAGGTGACTGAGAGCTGCAGGAAAAGTTGGAGTGAGCCAGGGGTGTTTAATCTTTGTAATCACCTTATGAGTCAGGTAGTTACTGTCCCCACCTGATGGATGCAGAAACTAATTCTCAAACAAATCAATGCAGCAGTGGCTTCCCTATGGTCAAACTGAGGAAATGGCAGAGCTGGGATCTAACTCCAACCCTACAGGCTACAGCTCGCATGGCGTTCCAGCTCACTGAGTGCTGCTGACCTCCGGTGAGGCTGGGACGGGGAGGTCCTGAGCAGGAGGGCAGCTCCTCCTCGGGCTGAAGGAGGGGAGGGGCTGGTGGTGGGCAACTGCTCCAGACACAATTTCCTCCACCTCTGTCCAGGGTCAGTGGGTGGCCTGAGCTTCTGACTCCTGGGAGAGCTTCGGCGGCACCAGGCAGGCCTCTGGACTGCTTAGTCTGTGCTATGGGGCTGGGCCATGTGCTTGGCCACCTGGTGTAGGGGCACCACTGGCCCGAGGTGACACCACACTTTGGGAATGAGGATCCCCAGCTCTAGGTTTACTGTGGACACCCACCCCAGCAGGTTCAGCCACTGGGCTTCAGCCTGGCCCCTCAGCTTCTGTGGCTGGGATGAATTTGGGTTGGGCAAAGGCACTGTAGGCCCTGCCCCAGGGAGCACTGGTCAGACTTACATGCTCGAAACTGGGGGACCCCTCCCCTAGTTCTCTCCTTGTGGGGAGCTGGCATTAGGCCCCACATCTCCTGGACCCCAGGAGGGCAGACCCTCTGTAGGTATTCCATCCAACATGATTATGGCTTAAGCCTAACCATTCCTCCCAAGCCAGTCTCTGTGAGTGTCCCTGCCACAAATCTGAGTCACTCCTGATCCCCTGCTAACAACCAAAGCTATTGACTACCCAGATCCCAAATTTCTGCAGGTCTCTCCACCTCCGTGATTGCCGTTCCTGTCCACATCCTCATCTTCTGTCCACCAGATGCCTAACTGGCCTCCTAATTGGGCTTCATGAGTTCGTGCCTGCCCCTTCCCTCACTCCCTTCTCCACACACCTGCCAGAAGGAGATTTACAAAAAACTCAGATCATGCCACTCTCCAGTGGGGCTCTGCATCCCGGGCACAGCAGGTCTGGCTCCCATGACCTGGCCCCAGCTGCCTTTGTCTCCCGCCTTCCCATTCCCTCCCAGCCCCACTGTGCCTCAATGTCCCTGCTCTTTCTCCTCCCGGACCTCTCCCAGTGGTTCCCACCTACTAGCTCTTGTGTGCTGTTCCTGCTGCCTGGATTCTCTTCCCCTGGGTCTCTGTGTGGCTAGTTTCTTTCCCTCTAGGCTTGAGGTCTAATAATGCCTCCCCCACCCGCACTCACTGTCTGTTCCATTGCCCTGTTTTGCCTTCTTCGGAGCTTGCTTGCTTTGCTGTCCTCCTCACTGCTCCAATTAGAATGTAACCTCAGGATGCAAGGGCCTTTCCTGTCTTACCCATTCTGTGTCCCAGAGCCCAAGCTGGAGCTGAGAAGGTGCTAAGGGGACATTTGTCAAATGAGTAAATTACATAGAGCTACAGTCTCCCAGTTGGAAGGGACCTTGTTCTTTACTGGATCTTGGAAACTCCTCTGCACCCCCAGGAGCTTCCTGGTCCCCTGGGGACAGGGAGCTCATTTCCCCTAAGGCAGCACTTTTCATCCCTGGGCAGCTTGGACTGTTAGACTTTGTCCTTACCCTCATCTGAATTCAGCTTTCAGTGACTTCCGCTGGTTCTGGCTCAGCATGCTGACACCTCTGCAGGAATTTCTATCTAATGTGTGAAGAGAGAGGCTTAACCAGGAGAGAATGGGAGATGCAGAGTCACAGGCCACAAGTTCAAATGCACCCATTCCACTTCTCCAAGGTTAACTGCAAGTCGTTGAAGCCTCTGACTGTCAGTTCCTCCTCTGCAAATGCTGGGCTGGCCCTCAGGACTGCAGTAAAGTCAGAGAAAACGCTGGCTTGTGTGCCCAGCCTGGTGCCTGGCACAGGGCTAGGGCGGTTTCAGTTTGGGAAAAGAGTCTCCATGGTTTTTTGCTATTTCAGGGCATCTGGGCCCTTGAGCCCTCCCCGTATGTCACTGCTCTCTCTGCCTGGGGGGCATCTTCCAAATTAAAAAGCAAAGCCAAAAACAAAACAGAGACAAAAAGACCGGCCCTGCTCAGGTGGGCCTGGCCTATGGGAGGGAGGTGGGTGCTGGTGGTGCGCCAAGCCCTCCTGCAGTGATTTACAGTGTTTGCCTTTTGGAAAACATTGCAGCGCAAGGTTGCCCAAGGTCAGAGCCTTGGTTCTGTGATCTCTTTATGAAAAGGGAGAAGAGAAAGTGGGAACTTTTTCCAGTGTTTTCAGGAGCTGGCTTAGAGCCAGCCACTGGGCATCAGAGGAAATGCTGACTACGCTTGGTCACATCCTGAAAGTGCCTGGAAGGGGAGGAAGGAAGCAGATGCTTCTTGAGGAACTACTGTGTGCCAGGCCCCATGCTGAGAGCCTTGTGATAGGGAGCGATGACAGGCCAGACACTGCTCTAAGTACTTCATGTGGATTGACTCATTTAATGAATTTAATCCTCTCTCCACCTCCATGAATGGCTGTTATTGTTCCCATTTTAAAGATGGGTTAGCTGAGGCACAGCATGGTAAAATTAACATGTCCGGGGTCCCAGAGTCAGCATGGACATTATTTAATCTCAGTCTCACAACTACTTGGAGACGAGGATCATTATTACCACCATTCTATGCATGAGAGCTCCAAGGCTTGGAAGGGATCAGTAACTTGTCCAAGGTCACACAGCAAGAGGGCACAGCAAGCTGAGATTTGAACTCTGGTCTGGTGGCTGCAAAGTAGTGCATCATTCCACGCTGTGCAACTTGACAGTGGTGGCTTCTCCTCAGTTCCCTGAAATGAATGGGCTGGGGACTGGGGGGTGGGCTGGACAGGTGGGTGCTGATGGTCTTTGAAGATTGGTAGAGATAGTGGGAGCTAAGCCAGCTTCCAGACCTGTGGTGGGCTCCTCCTGTTTCCCTGCCAATGATGCCTTGGGCTTTGGGTCGATGTCCATGTTTCCAACACAGACCCAGGGGAAGGAGCTAAAATCCCCAGTAAACCTTCCTGTTACCTCCTGTTTCCCTGCCAATGATGCCTTGGGCTTTGGGTCGACGTCCATGTTTCCAACACAGACCCAGGGGAAGGAGCTAAAATCCCCAGTAAACCTTCCTGTTAAGCTGTCTTCTTTGTTATCAGAGGGATGTCAGGAAAGACTCAGATAAAGAGGTCATGTCTGGGCCCCACCATCCCGGAACAGACTCCCGCATGCTGCAGGATGAAGTCAGATGGGAGAAGTTCCTGGGCTGGAGCCAGGGCCTATGCGGGGCCGTAGTGTGAGTTGGAACAGCTTGCTGGCCTGCATCCAGCCTGCAAAACCCTCCCTGCCTGCTCAGCTCTCCCACCACCATCAGAGCCTCCTCCCAGGAAAGGCTGGGATGTCCTGAGAACCTGGGAGCCCCTGGATGTCAGGGCCTTGTCCCTTTGTGGTTATCCCCAAGGGCCCAGTGTAGCTCTGCCATTGTAGGAAGAGCCCAGCTTTGACAGTCCAGATATTGGGCTCTTGTCCGAGCCTCACAAATGACTATTTCAGGAGACATGGCAATGTCTGAGGCCTCACTTTCCTCATCTGCACATGGGCATAATGATGGGGTGATGAGTAAGAAAATTCTTTGAACGTTGTCATGGTTATTAACCTGTTTTGTAGCCCAGTTTGCAAAGTTTGAATCACACTGCAATCACCTGGGGATCCTAAAACATGCTGATGCCTGGCTCCTTCCTCCAGGTGTTCTGATTTAATTGGTCTGGGCTGCAACCAGGCACTGGGAGTTGTGAGAGCTCCCAGGTGGTTCTAATGTGTGGTCAAGTGAGGGGACCACTGGGAGCCCTTCCATTCTGTGGTTTTGCTGGCTGATTAGGCAGCAAGGGAGCTCGTAGGTCAACATCAGGCCCAGATTTTTCTCTTGGATGCCTGCTCTGCTCTCTAGATTTGTCCTAAAATGTCCTGCTGAGAGTTTAGAATCCTAAACACCTGCTCTGTATGGAACACACCTCTGGCAGATGTCTGAGGAGTGGAAGCACCCCATGATTTTCGCTGACCCTTTGTACGTGTTGAGGCTGTGTTGGGGACACAGGGGAAGTGGGGAACTCAGCCTGGTCCCTGCCCTCCCACACTCACGCAGGGCTCCTTCCTTTCTGAATTGTCACCTTGAAGGTCAAGGGAGGAAGAAGAAGGGAACAAAGCATGGCTGAGCACCAATCGACCGTGCAGGGCTTCCCCGTGGGCCAAATGGGAAAGCACGTGAGAAAGGCCTTTTCGTCTCCACTTACAGATGCAGAAGCCAAGCCTCTGACAGGGTCAGAGACTTGCCCAGGGTCTCACAAATCATGAGCAGCAAAAATGGGAGAGAACCCTGGCTCTGTCCACCTATTTGTAGCCCAGTTTGCAAAGTTTGAATCACACTGCAATCACCTGGGGATCCTAAAACATGCTGATGCCTGGCTCCTTCCTCCAGGTGTTCTGATTTAATTGGTCTGGGCTGCAACCAGGCACTGGGAGTTGTGAGAGCTTGTAGCCCAGTTTGCAAAGTTTGAATCACACTGCAATCACCTGGGGATCCTAAAACATGCTGATGCCTGGCTCATTCCTCCAGGTGTTCTGATTTAATTGGTCTGGGCTGCAACCAGGCACTGGGAGTTGTGAGAGCTCCCAGGTGGTTCTAATGTGTGGTCAAGTGAGGGGACCACTGGGAGCCCTTCCATTCTGTGGTTTTGCTGGCTGATTAGGCAGCAAGGGAGCTCGTAGGTCAACATCAGGCCCAGATTTTTCTCTTGGATGCCTGCTCTGCTCTCTAGATTTGTCCTAAAATGTCCTGCTGAGAGTTTAGAATCCTAAACACCTGCTCTGTATGGAACACACCTCTGGCAGATGTCTGAGGAGTGGAAGCACCCCATGATTTTCGCTGACCCTTTGTACGTGTTGAGGCTGTGTTGGGGACACAGGGGAAGTGGGGAACTCAGCCTGGTCCCTGCCCTCCCACACTCACGCAGGGCTCCTTCCTTTCTGAATTGTCACCTTGAAGGTCAAGGGAGGAAGAAGAAGGGAACAAAGCATGGCTGAGCACCAATCGACCGTGCAGGGCTTCCCCGTGGGCCAAATGGGAAAGCACGTGAGAAAGGCCTTTTCGTCTCCACTTACAGATGCAGAAGCCAAGCCTCTGACAGGGTCAGAGACTTGCCCAGGGTCTCACAAATCATGAGCAGCAAAAATGGGAGAGAACCCTGGCTCTGTCCACCTACGGCACCCCTACCCCAGCGGGGAGGAGGCAGGTGGCAGATGGTGGGAAGTGTGATTCGGCAGAGGCAGGCAGGGCTGCGGCTAGGGTCAGGGTTTGGGGGACAGGGAGTTCAGGGTCCCCTCTGCTCTTTCTCTGCTTCTGCCACCCCAGGGTTCCCCAAAGCAGAGGACAGCTTTGGATGTCTGGGGTGTTGGAGGGTTATAAACAGGTGTTTCCTCCCCTGCGGTTGATCGCCAGGGATCTATGTGTCTATAGATTTCTGGGGAAGGCCTGTGACCTTGCTTTCTTTGCTTATGGAGTAATCAGGGAGGAGTCAATGATCTGTGAGAGAGGGGAGGACATCCTCAAGATCAGCCTCAGGCTCAGTGGCTACATCTGAAGATGCCTGGGAGGTCAGGGCTGTGTCAGGACCTGTGACCAACGCGTGGATATGGTGGCCAGGAGGAAGGCTCCCAGCATTGTGGAGGACTTTGAAGCCAAACTACAGTGATCCAACTAGAATGAGGAGTCAGGATGGTGTTTGAGGCCCTCTCAGTTCCCTCATTGAGTTGGGGGTGGAGTCTCTATCTCACCCAGCCTTACTTTTCCCTATCTGTAAAATGGGAGGTACTGTAATTGTTAAGGCAAATGCAGGGTAAAGCCTTATAATGAGCACACAAAAGCATCCACCCACCCACCCACGCATGCATCCACCCACCCACCCACCTGTGCATCCATCCATCCATCCATCCACCCACCCGTGCATCCATCCATCCATCCACCCAGCCATACATCCATCCATTCACCCACCCATGCTTCCTTCCATGCATCCACCAAATCTTAGAGGTTCCTTTGGTGAGCTAACCCTGAGCAGATTTGTGCATACAGAGATGAGTCAGAATTTCTCCTGCTTCCCTGGACTCTTGGTCACAGTGGGGAGGCCAGTCCTGTAGATAAAGAGGCCATTATTAGTTCAGTCTGGGGCCGCTGGGAGAGGTTTTATAGAGGAGGCACACTCTGAGTTGGTTTGAGGTGAGTGAGAATTTAACAGGTCGGTGGGAGGAGAACAGCATCTCAGGCACAGGGAACGGTGAAGGCCAAATGTGGTGTGGGCTACATAGGGCCTTCTGGCTGCTGGGTGTGGCTGAAATTTGGCAGTAGCCATAGAAGAAGCTGTTGGTGGGGGTTTCTGAGCCAGGGCAGAACATGCTAACTGATCCTGCTCAGATGGGGCAGGGAGGGGCAGTGGGCATAGTAGGGCAGGCCCAGGCAGGGGTCGGGGATGCTGGGGAGGGTGATGTGCTGGTCTGTCATTCTCCCCTCAGGAAAATGAGCCTCCCCCCCTCTGCCCAGCTTCTACTCTCTCTTTTTGAGGGTCAGGAGGCCTGTTTTTCCCAGATGTAGAGCAGACAGGAGCACCCGGCCTGGCCCTGTCATTCCTCACTCAGCCCGGGTGGAAGGAGCGATGCTGTCATTTGCATTTCAAAACCTGTCTCTCCTGGAATCTTCCCTTAATAAGAGCCAATTACACCTCTGCCCCAAACCGCAGGTTGCCTGCCTGTCGTTGGACTTTTATCCTGTTTGGGGTGGGGAGGAACTGCTCCTGAAATGTCACATTTAGCATATGCAAATGAAGAAATAATTGTCCTTAATGGAAAATGAACTCACCTGCTTGCTGAGAGCTCCAGACAAAAGCTGGTATTGATGGTTGGGGCATCAGGGTGGGCCTGGGATCTGCTCTTCCAGCCCTGCCTCATTGAGGGGCCCAGCTGGCCTCGTCCGCTGCTCTCCACCCATCTGGAAGATGGCAGTCCAGGGATTTTTGCCAGTCAAAGGGTAACACGTTTAGAGATCGTGCCTCCATTTGGACAGATATGGACACTGAGGCCTGGAGGGTGGGAGGGACTGGCCCAAGGTCACAGGCTGAGTTATACTTCTTAGGGGTAGTCTTGTAGCAACCCAGGCTGGAGGAAGTGAGGGCCGTGGAGATCAAATGATTATCCAACCAGACAGACAGGAATCATGAGACAGCACCAGATCTAGCACCTACTGGGGAGTGAATGTTCTTAGTAGATAATTGTTTCTAATCTGGGAGTTGTGCTTGGTAATCTGGAGGCTGAGAGGAGAGGACTGAAGAAGGCAGGGGCTTCGGAGACCATCTCAGCCACTTCCCCGTGGAGCCTAATCCCTCCCTATCCCTGGTATGTTTCTCTCACAACCAAGAATGGAGGTGGAGTTCATTCAGAGGGAGTGAGCCTGCTGTCACCAGCAGTGAGCAAGCAGCAGGGATGGCCCTCTAAGTGTGTAGTGACCAAAAATGGGGGTCTGTAGGAGAAGAGAAGCCTTCTTTGAGAATGCCCTCCTGTTGGCCAGTGCTCAGGATGAGGAGGTCCCTGCTGCACCGAAGTTCTAGGGAAAGTGTGTCGCTTGCCACTTTTCTTCCCTGCCTTGGTGATCCTGGAAGCAGGTGGTGGGAGGGAGCCTCTGTCAGCCCACCTGAAGCAGAGACCCTGTGACCTGGATCTGACATGTGCCATAAGTGAGAAATGGACATTTGCTTTGTTAAGCCACTGAAGTTTGGGGGCAGGCTGTTCCCGCAGCAAAGCCTCGCCCATCCTGACTGACTCCAGGGGCCATGCAGGTAACGTAAGTGTGAGAAGCGGTGAGTTTCAGGCAGTGTGTAAATGGGGAGGAGTGATGGGAGTGGGTGGGTCTCACTGAAAACCCTACATCCACCCAACTCTGCATTTAAATGCACAATTTTTAAAAACATCACGCTTGCCCAATAACTCCCATCTGCCAGTGACTCAGACCTGGCCAAGGACCATGGTTGACTATCCCTTCTGCAGGTCTAAGGATGGAGGGATTGGGCGTCACCAGGAGCCCTCCCTGGAGTGTGAAGACTTATTCCAGGATGTGCACACAGGTAGAGCCAGGTTCCCCCAGTTCGTAGACACCAGTCGATGGCCAGGCAAGGAATGAAGATTCAAACCTTCTGCCCACAGTGGCTTTCCCTGATGCCTCGCTGAACAGAGGAGGCAGGTGTGACAGCAGAGGGGCACATTGGCCCTTGTCTCCCAGTTCCAGGCCCATGACCAGGGCTGGCTGGCTCTCGAGGAGTCCCTCAGGCACTGGAAGGCAAGCCAGTGGCGGATAGATTCCATATGGGGTCAGAGCGGGAGCCCTGACCTCCCTCGAGACCTTGTGGGGAGCTTCCTCCCAGCTCCAGTCTCCTCGGCCTGTCTTCGGGGTGCCCGGAAGCCGTCTCCCTGAGATTAATGAGCATTTCTGCTCTCTTGGGCTTGTGCTGGGGGATGATGGGATGTGGCTTTGGCCGTTGTGGGTAGCGATGGGGTCTGGGGAGCCTTGGAGTGTGGGCTGCAGCTGTTTACTTGGCAGGGCCTCGCTTGCAGATGTGAAGCTGCCGGGTGGGTGGGGATGCTGAGAGGTGGGGAGGAAACAGTGAGAAGCCAATGCCATTGTCCTCACTCAGGAGGAGCCTGTGTGCTCCGGAGAGGGACTCACACCCATCAGCCATGCTCCGAACCGTTGTTCTCAGAACCTGCCCCTTGATGGTGGCCCAGCTACCCTCAGATGTCGCTCAGGTTTCTTTCTGTCCCTGCACCTCCTGGATGCTGATCCCAAGGTCTCTCTTACTCAGGCCAGTGTGGTTTTGGATTTGGGGTTGAAGCAACATTGGGCTCAGGCCCAGGCTCCAATTATCCTGGGCAGTAGAGTTTGGAGCTGTGAGAGGCCAGGCTTGGAAGAGTTTTTAGCTAATGGAAAGATGGAACTGTTGGCCCCTCCTCGCTTAGCTCATCTCAGGGGACGGGGCTGGCCCTGTCTCTTCCTAGAGTGCAGCCACAGGTTTCCAGGATGTGATCTCAGCAACTCTGGGTGGGGTCCTTTTCCCATCCCATCTGAGACATTTTCTGTTCCTTGCCCAGAGAGGCTTGCCAGGTCTTTTCCAACCTGGCACAAAAAGCTGTAGGGGATGCAAGCAGGGGAGGCTTCTCAAGTTCTTGGTAGAGTGTGGTGAGATTAGAGAGCAGAGAGGGCACTCAATGCACTCTATCAATGCTGAATACAGTGGTTTTATGCTTGTTGACACAAGTAATTTACCCATTCCTTCTCCTTCCATTCTTCCAAGCTCCATCCGTCCCTCCATTAATTTATCCATCTTCCAGTCAAGTCATTCATCCATCCGTTCATCCACCCACTTACCCACTCATCCACCCACCTACCTACCCACTCACTCACTCATCCATCCACCCAACCACCCGCCCATCCATCCCTCTACCCATCTACCCACCATTGATCCATCCATCCATCCGTCCATCCATCCGTCCATCCGTCCATCCACCCATTCATCAGCATCAGCATCTAGGTGAATACTTGCTCTGGGCCAGACCCCATGCCAGTTGCTAGGATACAGAGATAAACATTTCACCATCCCTGTCTTGGAAGCATTCCCAGTCTGGTGACTAGATACTCAAATAAACACCAACGTCTCCTCAGCAATATCACACAGTGAACGTGGAAGTTGTCTCATAAATCCAGAGGATTAACTGACTCCAACTCAAATGACACCTCCTCTAGCACACTTTCTCCGGTTCCACTGTAGCATGGGAATCTGACAGGCAGAGAAGAGGGTGAAGGGCATTTCTAGCAGATGGACCAGGCTTTGCCAGGACAGAGGTCTGCAAATAGAGTGTGTTTAACGGAATACAGCACTGTGGCTCCTGGGGGTGGGGGTGGGGGCTGGAGGAGAAGTAGCTGTACTGGGGAGTCAGCGGGAAAGGCACATGGAGGGCCTCGAATGCCAGATCAAGGCTCTTGGACTTTGTCTTGTGGTCCTCAAGGCACCAGGGAGCAGCAGGAAGCAGAGGCGAAGCCTGCTCAGATGTGTGTGTTAGGAAGATCACTGAAGCAGGCGTATGTGGGTTTGGATCCAGATCTACCACCCTCTCATTTTGTGGCCTTGGGCAAGCAAATTAACCTCATGAGCCTGTTTCCTCTTCTCCAAAAAGGAGGTGCTGCTCTTTATCTCTCTGGGTGGTGGGAGCTACAACGAGATCCTACCTGTTCTTGACACGCAGTAGATGCCCAATAATCAGCTCATCCTGGGCTCTGCTGGGGCCCTGCTGGCGTTGGAGGTTGGCCTTCTGCTGCTGACTCCAACTCACTGTGTGTGCTTGAGCTGTCATTTCCTCTCCATGGGCTTCAGTTTTCTTAGCCACAAAATGGTCATAAAAGTAGTCACCTCACAGGATTGCTGTGAGGAGATGAGGTGATGAGTGTGCCTGGCAGGCGTCTGGGCTGCGGGCACAGTGGTGGTACCAGACTCAGCCAAGTAGTGATGTCCCAGCCTGGGAAAGGTCTTGGGGACCAACCACACCAGTGACCCCAGGTGTTCTGGCACCTGGCCACTCGAAACTCTTGCCGCCTGTGAGTAGCTCCCTCCTCCCCGCCCTGTTCCACCCTGCCCAGCTGCTTGGAGGAGATGGCATCCTGGCTCCACGACTGCAGCTGCTAATCCCAGGGAGCAGCGGGCTGAGGCGAGACCTGACCCGTCATGACGAGCCCAGCTTACCCAATGCTTGGGCTCTGTGCCAGCCCCACCAGCTGCAGAGCCAGGGTTGCTGCCCACCACCCCTGCCTGGCACCCCCTGCTGGCCTCAGCTCTGGCTGGACCTTGGATCCCAATGACCAGGGAAAGATGTGCCCAGGAGAAGAGCCTCATCAGTGAGGGCCCACTCCACCTGCCCTTCTGCAGGTGGCCGGGAATGTGGGACAGGGAGAGCTTGCACCCAAGTCCTCTGCTTTCACTTGCGACTTAGCCTCCATGAGAGCTTCCACTGGCTCATTTTCAAGATGAAGATGATGACACTGACCTCACAAATTTTATCTGGGGGTCAAAAGAAGATGAGGAAGGGAAGGACCTTTGTAGAGTGTAATTCACACGTGTTTTGTGCCTAATGACAGAGTCGCTTAGTGCCTGGCCTTGTTCTCAAGGACAATAATGCCCTTCAGCAGCAGCAAAGGGCAGTTCAGGCTGATGGCCCGCAGTGGGAACACCTCCTAGAAGAAAATAAAGAGTTCTGGGGAACCAGGAGCCAGGCAAGTAAACAGCAGCAGCCAGGACCCACAGGTGTTAGCCCTTCTCACCTGGCCCTCCTGAGCTGCATGCATGTGAGTTCACACACAGGACACAGACACATACACGTACATGACATACAGACACATGGCACAAACACAAATGTCCACGCGCACCTGTGCTTCTCCAGGATTTATGCACATGTGCACGAACAAACGCACAAGCCCAGGCCCGCTATCTAGGTGCACACCTGCATCTCTTCACAAGTGATGGCTTTTCATAGGTAAAAATACCTCACTTACCGGTGGTGACCCTAATACTCCTGCAGCAGAAGGTCTCAGAATAAACTTCCACTGTAAAATTGAAGCTCTTGAGATCTGAAGAGTAAGGGAGAGATGATAGAGTGCTCCCCTCCCCCACCCTCAGTTGCTCACTTGCAGATGGGAAAGCTGAGGCTCAGAGAGGCAGGAGCCATGCCACCCCAGCTCGGTGACTGTGGCCAAGACAGAATTCTTGTCATGCTCATGGACAGCCCCCTGACAGTCTGTGACTTTGCTCCTTCCTTCTCTGCTCTGGCCACAGGATCTAGCAGCCCCCATGGCCACCCAGCCCCTTCCCAGGATGAGAAAGTGGTTAAGCCCCTAACTTGAGAAGCCGGAGCAGCCTGTGCTGGAGCCGGCACAGAGGGTCCACTTGGCAGTTGGGTCATCTGAAAGGGCAGAAAAGCCCGGCTGTTCACACCAGAAAGGGGGTTGTCCCGGGGCTGGTTTATCTATGGGCATCCCAAGCCCATGGTCTATGAATTACGGTCTTTCCAAGAATATTTGATAGCTGAGAAAAAACGATCAACTTCAAAAAATGATGGCAAAATCAAAATTAATTGACGTTTAATTGAATATGTGCATAATGTAACATCATGTCAACTTGTTAAATTCAACTCAGCTCAGCTCCTATGAAGTTATATGTAAATGATATTTGAAATGGGATGTAGACGCATTCTGATGTGTTTATTATGATGAGGTGTGACATTCTCAAGTGAGAGGGTTGGAGGGGCTATGAAGATTTAAAGACAGCTCTATTGGGGTGGCGTGGGGTTGGGGTGCTGCCCACAGCAGCTGAGCTGCTACCTGCTGACTGTCCTTCTGTGCCTGCTGAGGACCCCCTTGAGGAGTTGAGCATTTCCAGCACCCATAGATCAATAAGCTAACCTCTAGAGAGCTCTTTGAGCTAATATTCTAGAATCCTCCCAGACAATCCAGTAAGTTCATGCAGTGTCTGATTGCATTCTGCTTGTCCTGGACGGTCTTCCTGGGGCTGGGGACACAGGCAGGATAAGGCAGACATCACAACGTGGCTCACTTTGGCACAGAACTGGGATATCTGCAAAGCAGTTCCAGGGGCAGGCCAGGATCAGTTTACATACCTGGACAATGGGGCCAGTGGGGCTTAGTAGGGTTTAGTGTGTCACTCGGGTCCTCACTGTTGAGAAAGGATTGCTCTGGACTAGTGCCCAGCCCTCCTGACTTCTGGGCTGGGTAGAGCTTTCCTGCCCCCCCCCCCCCCC
>NW_007728409.1:182695-186402 GCF_000696425.1 Galeopterus variegatus
TTTCCTGCCCCCCCCCCCCACCATCCTTGTGAGGTGCTTGGGCAGAGGTGTGGGTCATTCTGGTCCCCTGCACTTGCATATGGCTTCCTCACTGCCCTCTTTGCCCCTCCATTACACAACTGTCCTATAAGCACAGCATGCAGGGCTGGGGATGGTTAGTGCTCACCAGAGCCGTGGAATCCCTCGTACTTCCCCACCTCCTGTGACAAACCTGGGCCCGTGAGACTGGTTCTGGCCAATGGACTGTGAGCAATGGGGACATGTCCCTTCCCGGCCGAGCAGAAGCCATTTAGCCTGAAGCTGATGGAACGGGGGCTCCAGGCTCTCACTTGTCCTGGCCCCTCACTCCAGGAAGCCATGGATATTTTGTATCTGTCACTTCTGACGTGAGCGGCTGTGGGCATCTCATGTTTAGAATTTCGTATAACTTTTCATAGGAAGGGCTTCCTGAATTGTACCAGCTTCAGGCCCACAAAACCTGGATGTGACCCTAAGGCCGAGGTAGGTCAGAGATGCACGCCCCCTGTGCCTGTGCTCCTCGCTTCTGCAGTGGCCTTGGAGGTCAAAGCCAAAGATGCAGGAAGGCTGTCTATCCTATTCAGGCCTTTCTGTGAGTGAGGATAAAGCTATCCTGGGAAGCCACTCAGATCTGGGGATTCGTTACACAGCCTAACATACAGTGCTGACTCATGCATAGAGGAGGTGAGAGGGGCTTTGTCCTTGAGAGCTAGTGCAGGTGTTCCCAGGGCTGCGGTGGAGGGACAGGGACTGGAGCGTGCTTCCCACAGAGACCAGGACCATAAGAACCCTGGTCCATGGACTCCAAATTTAGTGCTCTGAGCTCAGGAGCCTTGGGTTAAGGCCAGGTGTTCCAGAAGCCTAGCCACATATCCCAGGGCAGACAAAGCAGGACGGTGGGAGATTTCATCATACAACTCAGAATGGTACTCAATTTAAAACTTATGAATTGTTTATTTCTGGAATTTTCCATTTACTATTTTCAGAACACAGTTGACCACGGTAACTGAAGGGCCAGAAAACGAAGCAGTGGGTGAGAGGGGCCTGCTGTTCTGTTACAACTGTTCTTGCTTCTGTCATACATTTTCTGTAGTTTGGTAGCACTGGTGCCACCCAGGTAAGGGCTTTGTGGTATGGGTACAGTCCTCAGCCAAGAGGGGCTCAGGGCCCTTTGACCTTGTTCTGGACCCCAGCTTCCGTGTCTTGGACTAGTTGGCTTTGTTGTCTGTAGGCCCCATCTCCTGTCTGTGCTGGTCTCCAGATGACCAGGTCAGACTGGTCTGCAGTGCTTGAACCGTGGTGAGTCTTGGCTTCTTGCAGACTTGGGTGGTCTCTGAGGCTTCCAGGAGCTGAAGAGTGCTTTGGCTCTGTCTGCTACTGCCATGGTCCAAGCATTCCAGCCCTCCAGGGTGTGTAGAGATACAACAGTAAGCTCTGGCTCTGCGAAATGTCAGCTGTTGAATGCTCACTGCTCTCTCCTGCTGCTGGGTGAGCAGCTGGGCAGTCCCCGTAACTTTAGAGGAAAGGCTGTTTCTGAGCTGGGTCTTGTCTACAAAGCTCTCCCTGTTGTCTTAGGTCAGGTTCACTAGAAGCAGAAGCAGGGGTTCCTGTACAAGCAGTGTGCTGAGGGAATTTTCCGGAGAACTCAGGCAGTGAGGGAAGCAGGAGAGGGGAGGGGAAGATGTAAAATGCAGCTTTCGTACCATCCCACCCCACGTGGAGCTCAGGATTATGAATGGCTCCAGGGGTTTGTCCCAACTCGAAGCAAGAGGGCTGCAGTTTAAACGTCGGCATCAGTACGTCATGGGCAAAGGACTGTCCTTTAGAGGGGTGGGCAAATTCCCAGGCACCTGCCCTCAGCTGCAGAGAGTGCAGTGCGCGCTATTAGGAACACACCCTCACGCCCCAGAAGTGGGGGACGGATCCACGGGCCCAGGCAAGGGGACCCGAGTGGGGCACCAGTCACATCCGCCCACCCTCCATGGCCATTTCTTCTCTCCGAGGATGATTTTGTGTTCTCTCCAGGTTCAACTCCACTTGGCTTAGTGAACACAGGATTACCTGGGCCTGCTGTGTGCCAGGTCCCGGTGAGGGTCTGGGTGCACTGACATGTACACAGACAATAGGCTCGCCTGGCAGGGGTGTTGTCCCACCTGCACCCACGTCTATCCCTGGGCATTGCTTCCTCCCTCCAAGACTTGCCCAAGGTCGAGTGCATCAGAGTTGCATGTCGGTGTCTGCTCCAAAGTGGAGGAAGAGACAACCTGGAGAGTGTTTTTTCTTTTACAAAAGTACCACTGTCTTGAGATGGGTGTGGGGGAGGTAGAGGAAGGTCTAACACACAAGCATGTGTTTTCCCTTCTGCAAACTTCCTGAGCCAAGCAGGGGAGGCAGCACAGAGAAGCACTCTCTCTCGTGGCCCCCTCTCCACCCACTCTCTCCCTCCCTGCTGGGCTATCTCAGCTGCAGCCCTGGCCTTGTAGCTACTGCTGGGGAAAACAGAAAACCACAGTTATGCGGCCCCAAACAGGCCCACATCACGTTTACAAGATGACGGAGTCCTGGGCCTGTCTCCAAAGAGGCTGGGGCTCGCTGAGGCATTCAGACAGCTCTTCCACGTCCAAGGCTGTGCTTTGGAGGCCATGAGGGCTGGAAAGGCCCTTGGTGGTCATTGCGTCCATGTCTCTCATTTCATCAGGAGGCCCAGAGATGGGGAGTGAGTTGGCCGAGGTCACACAGAGCACCAAGATCTGATGTAGGACACTCGGGAGGGAGGCCAAGGTTGAGGTTCCCGGGTGGGGGGAAGAAGAAGGGACTCACGTTCAAGTTCACATTCACACGGGACTGCTCTCAGCTCCCATCTCCTCGGTTGCCCTCGTGTCTAATCAGCTGNTCACACGGGACTGCTCTCAGCTCCCATCTCCTCTGTTCCCCTCGTGTCTAATCAGCTGCTGTTTTTCAACCTGAGGTCACTGTCACAGGATGAGCAAGGGAGGGGAAGGCAGAGGAGACCATGCTAGCTCAGCCTCTGAGCTGGACCCGGGGAAGCGCTGTTTTCTCAGCCGCACACCTTGGAAGGTACAAGGAGTGAGAGCTGGGACCGCCAGTGCGAGGGTCCTGAGCGTGGCAGGGGCTGGGTTCTGCGTAGAGTCAATCCAAGGAATTTTCTCTCCCGCAGCCCCACAAATACCTCTAGCCTCTCCCCACCCCCTTTTCATCTGATGGCCTGTTTTCTGTCACTGTACAAAATCCAGAAGAGTTTCTCTGCTTTCTACCTTCACATTACTGATTGCTGGTGCCCGTCTCCCTCTTCTGTCTCAGCCTTTCCTTCCCCCTGTGTGTCCAACCCCTCTGAGACCTGGCTCCAGCAGTTAGGGTCTGTCTTCTGCAGCCCTGTCCTCTGCCATCTCTGCCCTCTGCACACAAGCCAGCTCAATCCTGAGGCTGCCACCTCAGCTCTCTTACGGTCTCCTCTTCTCCAGGAAAGTTCGTGGCAAGCCATGCTTCCAAACCTCTGCAACTCCGGCCCCTTGTGTCTGTTCTGCTCAAAGGCTTTCAGGTCACCAGTGAGTGGCAAACCGTAGCCTAGTCCATGGATTCCTATCTCTTACCTGACATTGTGACCCCTCCCCTGACCCTGCCCGACCTGTCCTCTCTCCCAGTCCCCTTTCTTATATCAACTGTTTGGT
>NW_007728409.1:187763-215437 GCF_000696425.1 Galeopterus variegatus
GCCACCGGGCCGGCCCCTGGATTTTATTCTTGTGGTAGCCTTAATAGTATCTACCCCCCACCCCAAACACACACACACACACACACACACACACACACACACACATGATATTGACATCCTAAACCCTGAAACCCGTGACTGTTATCTTATGTTGTAAAAGGATTTGCAGATGTGATTAAGTTTAGGGTTTTGAGATGGGAAGATTATCCAGGATTATTTTGGAGAGCCTGATATAATCACAGGGGTTCTGATGTCACCGTAAGAGGAAGGCAGGTGGGTCAGAGTGAGTAGTAGGGATGAAACAATGGGAGCAAGAGGCTGGAGTGATGTGGCCATAAGCCAAGGACTGCTGACAGCCACCAGAACATGGAAGAGGCAAGAAATGGTTTCTCCTCTGAAGCTTCCAGAAGGAACCAGCCCTGCTGACAACTTGATTTTAGCCTTATAAGACTCATTTTGGACTTCTGACCTCCAAAACTGTAAAGGAATACATTTGTGTGTTTTAGGCCACTGTGTTTGTGGCAATCTTTTACAGCAGCCATAGGACACTAATGCAATCCTGATGTGGTTTCCCCATCACTAACTGCACTGATTTGGTCCCAAATCCTACCAGTTTTCTCTCCAAAATACCTTTCAGGTTTGCTCCCACTTTCTAGCCTCAAGCCTGTGCCACAATTATTTCTCCCAAGAGCTCTTGCAATGACCTTTTAACTGATTACCCTATCATGCTAAGCCATCCCTTCCAATGTCAAGAGTTAGGATTTGATCTGTTTTATGGAAAAGATGGTCCCCGTTCCCACAATTTTGACTTACAGGCTAAAACAGGGAGTTGAATTATTTAGACTATGGGGAGCCATGTGTTCAGTCACCAGCCTCTCTCCTGCCTGGATCCCTACCTCACGCCCTACTGTTTAGTCACATGGGGCAATGGCAGCAGGCACTTTGAAATACTCCTCCATGACTTCGACCAACTCTTCAATAGTCTGAGCCTTCTTTGGACCTCAGTTTTCTCATCTGTACCATTAGGGGCCTGTTCAGATGAGCTCAAAGCTCTATGGAACTCTTTAGACTGAGTAATTAAACTAAGTCATTTCATTGGCCACCATGCTCAGAAGGTACTTCAAGAGGCCTTTTAACCCAGGCTGTCTTGGGGAAAGATAGTGCCTAATGGGCTGTGTTTCCCAAGATGCCCTTTTGGAGTTAGTGGGTGTGCATACATATGCTGCATATATGGGTATGTGACTGCATGTTTTAAGGGGAGCAACAGAATTTTAAACTGTTTATTAATGAGCCACTAAAAGTGCCTTGGATATGAAATTTCTCCAGGAAAAAAAAAATACTCTATTTTGATGATTTAAATGTTAATGATTCAAAACCATATGGATCACGTTTCCCTCCCATCCACATGGTTTTTAAAAGTTTCAGAGAGACTGCTTAGGGCAAAATGCATTTATGATTCTATCGATCCTGCAGCATTGCAAGGGCTGTTCAACAGATCGGAGTGAGACAAGAGCCTGTTGGGCCAGGACATGGGCCTTTCCTGGGGCCCTCTCACATAGTCTCCAAGGAAAGCTGCTCTTGGCATCTGCAGAGAGTTTTTAGTACACAACTTGGTGGGAAAGGAACGCTGCATCCTGGTGGGGTTTTTTTGCAAAACCTCCAGAACTAATTTTAAAGTGACTTAGGTTTTGGCAGACTGAAGAGGTGTTAACTCAAACCCGGGTGTATTTCAAGGGAAATGTAATTAGAAAAATGCTCTCCTAGTTAGCTAGGAGACTGTGCTGAGCAATAAAGATTCTTGTTGGAGAATTGTTTGATGAGATAAAAAACGTGCTGTCATCAGGGTCAATGTGCAGACATGCACATGGGCTTCCTGCCTCCCTCTTCTGCCAGGCCCTGGCACCCGCACCCAGGCACTGGGGCTGCCAAGCCCAATGTGAAATGAACACGTGCAGGGACCGTGGAGGGGTTCCTGCCCATAAGGACCAAGCCATAGCTGGTTTCTCCATTAACCAAAATGGGGTAGAGTGGGGGGCCTGGCTGATGGTGGGCACAGATTTTGATGCATTCAGATTCCTGGGCCTCTTTCCAGTCCAAACACATGACTCTGACAATTGGCCAGATTTGGGCATCCCTGGCCTGAGGTGAAGTCTCACCTCCAGTGTGGCAATTCAGTCCCTTCATAGAAGGACTCAACGCCCCTTGCTGGCTTTATCTTTCTGCCACCTTCTTCTGTGTTTCCTTTGTTAGTAGCTCTTCTCTAGACTCTCCATGGTCCTGTTTTTCCCTGCCTGGTTCAGGTGTCCCTCTGCTTGGGACACCAGGCTCTCTTTCTTTTACAGAAGACCAATGCATCCCTCAAGAACACAGAAGAATTTCTGCTCCCCTGTGGAGAAGTCCCCATGGGAATTTGTCCCTCCTTTCACTGTGGCCCTTGAGCATAGTGGACACACATCTCTGACTGCAGCACCACATGTCATCTCCCTGTTTGGTCTGAGCCCAGCTTTGAGCACCTGTGGGGAAGGGACTTTTCAGAATCTTGAATGCACCATTCTGGAAATTAGCAAAGGGCTTGACGTGGTTAAGTACTCAACAAACGTGGGAAGAGTAGGGTGAACTTTGAGAATCTCTAGCACTGTTTCTGCCACTCATCCATTTGACCTACCTGCTCATTGATCCACCCTTCCATTCACCTGTCCATCTACCCATCTACCCACCACGTCTCCACCCATCTATCCGCCCATCCCTTCTTCCATTTACCACCACCCATGCATGCACCCGTCCATTCACCCATCTATCCTTCCATTCACCCATGCATGCATTTGTTTTTCCATCTACCAACCTTCCATCCACCCTTCCATCCACCCTTCCATCTACCCTTCCATCCACCCTTCCATCCACCCTTCCATCTACCCTTCCATCCACCCTTCTATCCACCCTTCCATTTACTCTTCCATTCACCTATCCATCCACACTCCCATCTACCCTTCCATCCACCCTTCCATTTACTCTTCCATTCACCTATCCATCCACCCTCCCATCTACCCTTCCATCCACCCTTCCATCCACGCTTCCATCCACCCATCCATCCACCCTCCCATCCACCCTTCCATCCACCCATCCATCCACCCTTCCATCCACCCTTCCATCCACCCATCCATCCATGCTTCCATCCACCCATCTATCCACTGTCCATCCACCATCTATCCATCCTCCCATCCGCCCTTCCATCCACCTACCCATCCACCCTTCCATCCACCGTCCATCCACCATCTATCCACCCTTCCATCCACCCTTCTATCCACCCATCCATCCACGCTTCAATCCACCCATCCATCCACCCGTCCATCCACCCTCTATCCACCCTCCCATCCACCCTTCCATCCACTCTTCCATCTACCCTTCTATCCACCCATCCATCCACCCATCCGTCCACCCTTCTATCCACCCTTCTGTCCACCCTTCCGTCCACCCTTCTGTCCACCCATCCTTCCATGCTTCCGTGCCCCTTCCGTCCCCCCTTCCATCCCCCCTTCCGTCCCCCCTTCCATCCAACNCCACCCTTCCATCCACCCTTCCATCCACCCTTCCATCCACCCTTCCATCCACGCTTCCATCCACCCATCCATCCACCCTCCCATCCACCCTTCCATCCACCCATCCATCCACCCTTCCATCCACCTTTCCATCCACACTTCCATCCACCCTTCCATCCACGCTTCCATCCACCCATCCATCCATGCTTCCATCCACCCATCTATCAACTGTCCATCCACCGTCTATCCATCCTCCCATCCGCCCTTCCATCCACTCTTCCATCCACCCTTCCATCCACCCTTCCATCCACCGTCCATCCACCATCTATCCACCCTTCCATCCACCCTTCTATCCACCCATCCATCCACGCTTCAATCCACCCATCTATCCACTGTCCATCCACCCATCCATTCACCCGTCCATCCACGCTCTATCCACCCTCCCATCCACCCTTCCATCCACTCTTCCATCCACCCTTCTATCCAACCATCCATCCACGCTTCCATCTACCCTTCCATCTACTCTTCCATCCACCTACCCATCCACCTATCCATCCACGCTTCCATCCACCCTTCCATCCATGCTTCCATCCACCCATCCATCCATGCTTCCATCCACCCATCTATCCACTGTCCATCCACCCTCTATCCACCCTCCCATCCATCCTTCCATCCACTCTTCCATCCACCCTTCTATCCACCCATCCACCCACCCATCTGTCCACCCTTCTATCCACCCTTCCATCCACCCTTCCGTCCACCCTTCAGTCCACCCATCCTTCCATGCTTCCGTCCCCCTTCCGTCCCCCCTTCCATCCCCCCTTCCATCCAACCTTCCATCCCCCCTTCCGTCCAACCTTCCGTCCACCCTTCCATCCACCCTTCTGACCACCCTTCCATCCACCCTTCCATCACCCCTTCCATCCCCCCTTCCATCCACCCTTCCATCCACGCTTCCATCCACCCATCCATCCACCCATCCATCCACCCATCCATCACCCATCCATCCACCCTTCCATCCACCCTTCCATCCATGCTTCCATCCACCCATCCATCCACCCTCCCATCCACCCTTCCATCCACCCATCCATCCATCCTTCCATCCACCCTTCCATCCACGCTTCCATCCGTGCTTCCATCCACCCTTCCATCCACGCTTCCATCCACCCATCTATCCACTGTCCATCCACCGTCTATCCATCCTCCCATCCGCCCTTCCATCCACCCATCCATCCACCGTCTATCCACCCTTCCATCCACCCTTCCATCCACCCTTCCATGCACCCTTCCATCCACCTTCCATCTACCCTTCCATCCACCTATCCATCCACCTATCCATCCACCTATCCATCCACCCTCCCATCCACCCTCCCATCCACCCTTCCATCCACCCTTCCATCCACCCTTCCTCCACCCTTCCATCCACCCTTCTATCCACCCATCCATCCACGCTTCAATCCACCCATCCATCCACTGTCCATCCACCCTCTATCCACCCTTCCATCCACCTACCCATCCACGCTTCCATCCAACCATCCATCCACCTATCCATCCACTCTTCCATCCACCCTTCCATCCACCCATCCATCCACCCTTCCATCCACCCTTCCATCCACCCTTCCATCCACCATCTATCCACCCTTCCATCCACCCTTCCATCCACCATCTATCCACCCTTCCATCCACCCTTCCATCCACCCTTCCATCCACCCATCCATCCACCCATCCATCCACTCTTCCATCCACCCTTCCATCCACCCATCCATCCTCCCTTCCATCCACCCTTCCATCCACCCTTCCATCCACCTATCCATCCACCCTTCCATCCACGCTTCCATCCACCCATCCATCCACTGTCCATTCACCGTCTATCCACCCTTCCATCCACCTATCCATCCACCCTTCCATCCACCCTTCCATCCACCCATCCATCCACTGTCCATTCACCGTCTATCCACCCTTCCATCCACCTATCCATATACCTATCCATCCACCTATCCATCCACCCTTCCATCCACCCTTCCATCCACCCATCCATCCACCCATCCATCCACCCATCCATCCACTGTCCATTCACCATCTATCCACCCTTCCATCCACCCATCCATCCACTGTCCATTCACCATCTATCCACCCTTCCATCGCACCTTTCCATCTACCCATTAGGTACTCATTCAACACACTGGGTGCTTTTTCTGTAATCACACTACATTTAGTATAAAATGATCTTGGAATATATCCAACCCACAGACTCTATTAGCGTATGATGGCAAACAGCCATGGACTGCCCACTGAGCTTCATCTTAACATTATGCCACAGGTATTTCAGATTTTTCTATTTAAGAAATAAGATACTATAGATACGTTTGCAGCCTCATATGTGAATTCCACAATCCTGTCCCTCCTCCTTCTTCCCTCAAGATGATGTCTCTCATTCTCCTGTTTGTTCTTATTTTGTTCAACCATATATTTTTGTGTTCATAAACTATATATAGTGATGTTTTCCAGGTTTTAAAGTTTTATGTAAATGGTGTGTCCTGTCCCTCCTCCTTCTTCCCCCGAGATGATGTCTCTCATTCTCCTGTTTGTTCTTATTTTGTTCAACCATATATTGTTGTGTTCATAAACTATATATAGTGATGTTTTCCAGGTTTTAAAGTTTTATGTAAATGGTGTCTCACTGTATATGTCACTTTGTAACTTGATTTATTTTTGCTAATTCTCATGATCTCATTGCACCTTTTCTGTCTATCTCCGTTAAAGCAATGAGCTTGTCGTACGGTCCTCTTTGTCTCTCCACTGGGGTTGCAAGCTCCTTGTGGGGCACAGAGCTCACCTTACATTGCTGCTTTCCCAGAGCCTGGCAGGGCCTTGGCTAACTGACTGCATGGGTAGGGCAAATTCTCACTAAGTGCTGGCATTGTACCAAGCACTGTGCTCTGGGGTGGGCACCCACATGTGACTCGTGCTCAGTCCCAGCTCCTGAGAAGCTGCGTGTTAACAGTGTCGATTAAGAGCTAGGCTGGAGGTAGGGATGGGGGCTCAGAAATACAAAGGGAGAGTGAGAACTTTGACGTGGTGAGGGAAGAGCATCAGGGAAGGTTGTCAGGACATGACAGGGGGTAAGGGGTGAAGGAGGGGTAGAAGTTTTCCAGTTGGGCGACGAGGTAGTAGGACACTCATGGCAGAAGGAGCAGCACAGCTGGGACTTGGTGGTACAAAGCCATCACTGCCTGTTGCCTTGCCCAGGAGGTGCTTCCGTTAGAACAATTTCCTCACTTAAGGCCTCGAGTCTCCTTTCAGGCAAACTTTGTATCCAGTGCAGGCCCTTTGAAGCCATATCTCACTCACCATTCATTCCTTCATTCAGTGGCAAATATTCACTGAGCGCCTACTATGTGCCAGGCTCTACGCTTGTGCTAGGAGACAGCAGTGAGTCATAGGGATATGTTTCTTGTCCTCAGTATTGTGGGAAGTGGGAAGCAAATAAGAAAATGTCAGATGTGAGCAATCTCTCTGCAGAGTATTTAGAGAGTCTGACGGGCTATTGAGTCACAGATAAGGTGGAGTGGTCGGACAGCCTCTCTGGGGAGGGGACAACTTAACTTGAGATCTGAATGATTAGAAGACCAGGGGAAGAACACACAGAAGGGACAGAGCTTGGCTGCTCCAGGGGAGGAAAGGGCTGTGTGCCTGGGATGGGGCAGAGGGACAGGGTGAGGCAGAGCCAGCTGTCAGATTGTGTGTGGCTTTGTAAGGCAGGTAGGGGCTTAGATTTTATTCCAACCAGATGAGGAGACTTCAGAGGGGTTTAAACAAACAAGTTATGGGATCCAAGTAATTTTCAAATTAATTAAAGGTAGGGGCTCAAGAGCTGAAGTAGGAAGGAAAGCCAGGCAGCTCTTGTATCATCCAGGTCCAGATGACTGCAGCTGGGCCCCGGGGGCTGGCAGTGGGGATGCAGGGAGGTGGCTTTGGGGTGTGTCTCCAAGGCGGGGTTGGTGGACCTTGCTGAAAGGAGGGATGCAGAGGGGGAGGGAAAGAGAGCAGTCAAAGAGAATGCATAGGACTGTGACCTTGAGCCTCTGGGTGGATGGTGGGAATAGGGTTCATTGGGAGAGACGCAGATTTGGAGGTTGGGGTGGGAAGAGGAGTTCTGCTTTGGCCTCACTGATTTTGAAATAAAGGCCTTTGCAACAGCCAAGTGGAGCTGCCAATCAGGTGATTCGTGATGGGGTCCCAGGAGCGGTCGTGGCTGGAGCTACATCACGTTGGGTGTCTGTCCTTGGAGTGAAGATGACACCTGGTAACTGGCAGGTGCCTTGTCCTGCCCACCTGCCTGCCAATGCAGCTCACAGCCCCTACCTCATGTCCATTGTGCACCTTCTGAGGGTTGGGCAGGGGAGGGATTAATGTGCCCATTTTAATTCTGTAGAGAAAGAGGCCCAGTGAGGGCAGTGACTGGCCCAAGACCACAGGGCAGAGGCAGGACCCTGCCCCCTGCCCCAGGCCTGGATTCCCTGACCACCTGCAGGCCGCCTCTGCATCACTAGGTAAATGAGGGCAGCTCCAGCTTTCTCTGAATCTCTGTTTCTTCCTCTGTAAATTCCCTCTTTTGTTTTCATGATGCATCAAAGTCAAAGTGGCTAAAAGATGCCAGAGCCAGGGCTCAAACTCAGGCCTTCCCTGCATGTGCTCTGTGTATCCTGGCTGTCCTGGTAACCAGTGCTGGCCAGGGGCTGATGGTCACCCTGGGTGAGCACCCATGATGTGCTACTATCCTCAGCATCATAAGGGGAGAGCATATGAAGGATCTGAGCCTCTGAGGATAAGGAAAGAGCTTCTAAAAATTATAGCTCACATTATGGGTGCTTACAGTGTGCCAGCACCATGCTAAGTACTGCAAGGGACTACAGACCTGGAAAGTAAGTGCTAGAATCATACCCATTCTACAAAGCAGAGATGAGACATGTCTTGGTGAAATCACCTGCTCAGGGTCACACAGTGAGGTGTGGAGCTGGGATTCAGACTCTTAGCCACTTTACTTGACAGTGGTGTTAAATCAGTAAGTGGTTGCACATCTGTTTGTGTTGGGGTGGGGAAACTGAGGCCCTATGTGTGGGCAGTTTCCAGCAGGAGAACCTGGAAGCCAAAGGTCCAAGTGTCCAGGACCCTGTGGTGTTAGGAGGTTCTGGGGACAAGTTTCCTTAGGCCCCGGGCCTTTGCCTCTGTTTGCGATAAGTCCTTGACAGTGTAAACAGTGGTGTCCTGGGGAAACAGGAAGGGCAGACAGGAGGCCCTGGCACACTGGCTGTGCCAGATTAACTGATGGCTGGGAAGAGAGGCTCACTTTTGGGCTGTGCTTCCTGCCCAGTGAAGGCTGCTGACAGCGGATGGGGAGGCCGGGGGCCGCTTCTGGGGAGGACAGGTCTGGCCCCCAGCTGCCCCACCAGCCAATTAATTGTGTGGCCCGGGCAGGACCATACGGGCTTTGTTTCTAAAACCAGGGCTGGGTTAGGGGTAAATATTCCATTCAGTGAGTAAATGTTGAGCACCTACTATGTGCCAGTTGTGTCTTGGGACCTGGTCTCACCCCTTATTTAGTGAGGGTGCTGGCAAGTGAGCACAGGACAGTCTGAGATACTGTCTTCTCTGAGGGCATGGGGACACGGCACATTAGGGGCACCTTAGGAGGGTAGCAAAGGAAATGATTTCCAGTGAACCCTGAAATGTGAGGAGGAGCCAGCCAGGCAGAGGGAACAGCCTGGGCAAAGGCTGGGAGGTGGGTAAGCACATTACATTTAAGATGGAAAGAAACTCAATTGTTTTTGTGTTTTTATATTGAGGTAAAAATTCATGTAACATAAAATAAGCCGTTTTTAAGTGTATAATTTGGCTGCATTTCATCCACAATGTTGTGCGGCCACCATAACCCTGTCCTGTTCCATTGCCTGTGTTTTCCACCTACACCTTGGTGGCATCCTGCTCTAAAGGCTGCGACTGCACTCTTCTCACAGCACAAGCAGGTTTGGCCATATCATGGCCATGCACGATTTGCTGACATGAGGTGACATCATAATCACAGAGAACCTTTGGAGGTAGATATGATATGCCCATTTTACAGATGGGGACAGTGTGGAAAATCAAAGAAATCTGCCTGAAGTCGCCGGGTTGGGGCAGAGCCAGGACTGGCATGCAAGCGTTGGAGGCTCATGTCTCAGGCCCTGTGGCTCTTTAGACCAGATGAGCTGTGGCTCTTTAGACCAGCTGAGCACCTGGTTAAGAATTTAAATTCTGCGCTGGGGCCTACGCTGCTGTGTTTCTCATCAGCTCCCCCAGGGCACAGAAGTACCCTACAGCAGCATCTCAGGGAAGAATGAGCACCTGGTTAAGAATTCAAATTCTGCGCTGGGGCCTACGCTTCTGTGTTTCTCATCAGCTCCCCCAGGGCACAGAAGTACCCTACAGCAGCATCTCAGGGAAGAGACAGCCAGGCCTTGTCTTACTCAGACCCCAGGAGCAGGGATCTGGGGCTGGGGCAGCCACAGGGTGGGGCTTTTCAGGGGCAGCAGCTGGTGGGCTGGCAGCTTGAAGGTGGTGGGTGTGTGGAGGTGCAGAGAGGGCAGGTGGATGGGGAATCTGGCCTCGTCAGCCCCCAGACAAAGGCTTTTCCCCAGCCTCCTCTGGCATCAGCCCCCCTGGCAAATGGGCCACAGCTTCTCTCATTAATTTGTGGAGTGGTGTGTAATAATAAAACGCGCCTTAAAGCTGGGATGTGGCACGAGTGACTGCTTTCTGAGGTCCTAATAAGGATCATTAACTGTGTATGAAAAGGTTTTATAAATATTTGTTAAACTCCCCAAGCTTACTGAGCCCATGGCCTGCTGCTCCTGGAGGTGTCCCAGCCAGCCAGAGCCAGCTGGAGAGGTGAAGACACGGACCAGGGCCCTGCTGCCGGCCTTCAGAGGCTCCGCCACTTCAGGCTTCTCCCCACGGGCTGTGAGGTGACAGGAGGAAGAGAGCTTGGAACCCAGGAGCCCTTAGTCTGAGTAGGGCAGTAGCTGTCCAGGAATGAGTGGGTGGACAGAGAGCTGACTCTGCCGTTTCCTAAATCTGGGCCTTTGGGCAATTCAGTTTACCTCTCTGAGCCTCCAGCTCATCACCTGTAAGGTAGAGATAATATTTACTCCCCATGTTTCTAGGGGAAGATTTGGTGAAATAAGACACACAGGTGATGGGCTCTCAGGATACTCTCCCGCCCTCTCCTCTTCCTTCTGTCCTCTCTGCAGGAGTTAGTTCTCTCCTGGGAGATCCAGAGGACGGCGGGGTTGGGGCTGCAGGGACTCAGAGCAAAGGGAGGATGGAGGAAACGCTCCTGGTGTGGGGAGGCCTGGGCCACGGGCTACACCTGGGGGAGGGGCCAGGTATCAGTCTCCCGCTACCTGCAAATCATGTTTTTCTGTTTATTTTTTTTCAGGGACTCAGAGCAAAGGGAGGATGGAGGAAACGCTCCTGGTGTGGGGAGGCCTGGGCCACGGGCTACACCTGGGGAGGGGCCAGGTATCAGTCTCCCGCTACCTGCAAATCATGTTTTTCTGTTTATTTTTTTCTCTATTTTATTGCGTTTATTTCTGTAGAGTACAGTGTGGTGTTTCAACACATGCGTATACTGCACGATGATTCACTTAGATAACACAGTCTTGCACTGTTATTCCACCCTTCCTCCTTCCTCGACCCCCCATCACCTTTAAATTCTGCCCTGTGCTGTTGATGCTGTCCATTACTTCCCAATGTTCAGGAACATTCTGTTACACATCATCACAGGCATCTGTGGCCTCTGGGCAATGGAAGAAAGTGGCAGGACAGGGCTGAGCAGGGAGCTACTGCAGTGGGTTTGGAGCCAGGTGACGGAGGACGGCAGGATTCAGCCACGTGGACTGGTCTAGGGCAGCCGGGACTTCTGCCCACAGTGGGCGGGGGCCACGCCAGCATGAAGGGCTTTGCAGGGCTTGTTCCTGGACCTTGAGGGGACGGGGGGTGTGTTAGAAAAAGGAGTCCAAGGGGCGGGCAGGGCCCAACCTCTCTCCAACCTGCAGGATGGCTTGGCAGGCCCTGGTAGGGCCTTTCCCAGAGTCTTCTTTGATTTGGGGAACCCTGCCCCCCGTCCCCATTTCCCACAGAGGCCTAGGGACACACACCACAACTGGCTGGTCCTGAGGTCCTTCTCTCTTCTGCTCCCACACCTCTCCGGTCCATCAGCTTTAGGAGCTCAGCTCCCACTTCTCCCTGTTCCTGGGGAAACTCAATTATGAAACCACCAACAACACTGGCCTGCTATTTAAACACATGTGCACAGGCTGACTACCCCAGCCCGAGCAAGTGCTTCCACAGGAGCGCCAGGGAGGAAGGGTTGGTGGGGAGGGAATAGTGTTGAGATGGGTCCACGAGCTGGGGATGTTTGCAGAGGACAACCATGATCAGGAGCGACCCTGGTGAAGCTGGAGCAGGCACGAAGGGCTGTGCGCATGTGTTCACACATGTATATAGGCACGTGTGCGTGTGTGCACACGTGTGCTCAGTGACTCTTGCAGGAGGCAGGGTGGTGAGCACATTTAGATTCAGTAGCCGTGTTCCCAGACACACATTCATCCCTTTGACCACAGGGTCTTCACGCTGATCACTCTGAGAGGTGCGTCTCCTTTCATTCCCATGTCACACGCGAGGAAAGTGAGGCTGCAGAGGGTCACTGTCTTGCCCAGCCTCGCATGGCTGGACTCCTCTACCTAAAACCCTCGTGGGGTTCCCCATGGCTTACAGAAGAAAGTTTCAACTCCTTTGCTTAGCAGGGAAAGCCTCGCCATCTTTCTGTCCCTTTGTCCTTGCCCTCCCCTCTACCAAGGATTGGTGCTTCTTCTCTACCTGGGAGCTCATGGACCCCGTCTAAGCCTCAGGTCACAGGGCTGCATGCCTGGGATCTCTTGCTCAGACTCAGCTAGAAACCCTTGCTCCCTGCTCACACCTTGAAGCTGCCTCCACGCCAGGACTTGTCACACTGTATTTGAGTGACAGTCATGTTCCTGCATCCATCCCTTACTCCTCACACTCAGGGAGGGCCTTGTGGCACCAGTATCTGGCTCAGGCCCTGGGCAGCAGTCAAAAAAATCTGCTGGATAAATAAATGATTGATGGAAATTAGTCACTCCCTGGAGTGGACAAAGGTGCTCTGTGAGGGTGGGATTTGCTGCAGTGACCGAACAGCTGAGCCACGACAGAGCCTATCTGCTGGATAAATAAATGATTGATGGAAATTAGTCACTCCCTGGAGTGGACGAAGGTGCTCTGTGAGGGTGGGATTTGCTGCAGTGACCGAACAGCTGAGCCACGACAGAGCCTGATCCCAGCGTGCTTCTGGGTCCAAATCGGGCTGCCCATCAAAATCAGCTGGATGGTCCCACTTGCTTATCTGCCCCAGGGTCCTGGAATGCGTATGTAAATGAGCCCCCCAGGTGATTCGGAGACCAGCCTGGCTGGGGGCCACTCCCCATGCCTTGCTCTGTGCCTCCTAATGACAGCTAAGAATTGCGGGGGGCGGGGGGGGGCAGCGGGAACTATACGGCATGGTCTCACAAACAGAGGGGCCATTATCATCTGAGAACCTCACAGCCAGGATCTGTGGTGCAGATGGGGAAACTGAGGCCAGAGAGGAGCCAGGGCAGGCCAGGCTCATGGAGCAGGTGGGAATAACCTCACAGTGCTCACCTGGACGCTAAGCCCAGTCTCATAGCTAGAGACAAAGAACAGTGAGTGTATTGATGTCACCAAGTAAAAAGGGACAAGACTGAGGCAGGCACACAGCTACGCAGAGCTGTCGGCTTTGCTGTGGAACCCACCAGCTGCCTCGCTTAGTTACGTTTATTTGGTTTCCCTCTTTCGGTCAGCTGAACACGCTCCACCTCAGGCGTCTCTCAGGCGGCTAGAAGACAGGGCAGGAAAGAGTCATAAGATTCCCTTTTACAATGAAAAGAGAAAAGCTTTCCTTCCTGCACTTTAGCTCCCTCCCCTTCCCGGAAGGGAAAAGGGTGGACCGGAGATGCTTCTCGTTGCAGCGGCCTTGCGGCTCCTTTGTCTGTGTGTCTAGCTCCTCGTGGGCGCTGCGGATTTACAGCTCGGCCTCTCTGCAAGTAGCTTTGGGGAGAAAGATGGCGGAATTTTGCTCTTGCTAATTTAAAACAATAATGATTGTTCACGCGTTAGGAAGCATTGCTATTAAATCAATCCAATCTTTTGGAACAGCTGGAAAGAACGCAGCCAAGTTTCCCAACAGCCTCCGCTGGCTTTGGGATAGACATTTGTTCATCCAGTGTGTGGCTTCAGCAAGCCTGGCCGAGAGCTGACCACGGGCCAGCCCTGGGCTAAGCACTGTGTGTGGGAGCAGGGGCAGTGGCAAAGAATGACAAGGGTGACCCCCAGCTATGGGCGTTATTATTCTCATGGGAAAAGGAGGACAGGTATGTAAATTACTGTGACATGGCTCTGGTTCTGGGGACCAACAGTGCTCACCTTGGTGACTGGACACTTGGTGGTGTCTTTCACTGATGTCAGGACTCCCCAGGCAGGACTGGATTCTGGAGAGGGATTGGGATTCAGTTTGGGCACGTTTGTCTGCGTTCAGCCTGTGATGAGCACAGGAGGGGCACGATGCAACCAAGTCCAGGGTGGGGGTGGGAACCAGCAGAGGGTGAGCTGAGGCCTGGGTCAGATGGGGTGGGGTAGGGAGGGGTTTGCTGCTCAGAGAAGTCAGAGGCAGAGAAGCTGAGGTCTAAACCCCAACTCAGGCTGAAAGGGGAGAAGGTGGACACCCACCTCAAAATTGGAAAACAGACCCCGAGATGGCGGGCATGCTGAGAAGAGCCAGACACGGTGGGAGCCTGTGCGAGGAGCACGCTGAGCTCCGTGCTGTGCATCTGTGCTGCGAGCGGCCTTCACACGCACCTGGGAACCGTGCAGGGCTGCAGTGAAGGAGGGCCGCCAGTGGGCCCAGGGGTCATCCAGAAGGAGATGTCCAGGGGACGACTGGACAGAGTCACTGGCATCCTAGAAGGCAGGTCTGAGCTGGCGGGAAGGAAACCTATGAGCCGTCCTCAGAGCTGCCTCCGCATGATGGTGCATTTGGGCAGTCCTCTGAGCTGGGTGTGGTGGATCAGGAGGGCCTGGCTCTGGGGACCTGGGGCTGGAGATCTCTATGGCAGGAGGGCCCCGTGTCCAGTTTACCAGGGATGGTCCTGGTTTGCGGTTCCATCATGCCCACTCCATGCTCATCACAAGCTGAACACAGACAAATATGCCCAAACTGAATCCCAAACATGAATCGTGCCCACTTTCAATCCCAAAGACCTGGTTTGGACAAGAAATACTTGGTTTGTATTCTCATGCCATCTAAAACAGATTCGTGCTCCGTGGGCCTGCCTGTGCACCCGCCAGCGAGGCCGGGCCTTGAGGAGACTCTCTGCTTCTTCCCCAGTGCAGGCTTTGTCAGTTGGTGACTCGTTTCTCAGCCTCATCTCTGTCCTCAGTTTGCAAAATGCTCCTCATATGAGTAACGTGAGTGGTTGTGATACTGATGTCGATGAGAAAGATCTTTGTAAATCCTCAAGCCAGACCTTGATCTCTCTCTCTGTCTCTGTGTGTTTCACTGTCTGTCCCTGTCTCTCTGTGTCTGTCTGTCTGCCTCTCCCTCCTCCAGAAGTCAGGCCACGGCATCTTTGAGGCAGGGGAAACCACACTGACTATTCTGGGACTGAGAACGCAGCGACTCCACTTTCTCTTTTTCATTCCCTTTCACCTTTATCCAGAAGATTCCTAAGGCTCTTCAGAGCCGCAGAGTGAAGGCCTGGGCTGTGTGGACAGAGGAAGAGGCTCATGGGGAGAAAGGGGTGGTGATTACCCTTGCGCCCAGGACAGCGTTCTCCCCTTCATGTCTAGAACAAGGCCTAGAACTGGGTCTGCCAAAAAGCAGCACGGCCTCCCCGAAGAGAGAGCAGCTTGTTTGGAAGGAGGGAGGGGGAAATCCTGTTTGCTCTGGGTGTTCAGATCATGTGGGGAGTGTCGCATCTACTCAGGATGGGAATGAAGCTCGATCCATACCAAACTCAGTGTGCCACAGAAACAGGGGTGTTGGGTCTAGAGAAGTCTTGGAGGCCAAGGATTTACTGCTCTTTTAAGAAAGGATGTTTTCCCCTTTCTGGACTTGATGTCCAATGAATCAAGTGGCTGAGGAGGTAGTGAGCTCCCTATTCTTGGTGGAATGAGAGCAGAAATTGCCCAATGACTTGGTGGGGTTGCTGTAGAGGCAGCAAAGCATGTGCTGTGTGTTGGACAGTTGACTTCCAAGGTCCTTCCCAGGCCTGGACTTCTAGGACCCCTGCAACACCAGCCTCTGCTCTCAGCGGCCAGCTGCCTTCTGCATGAGTCAAAAGCTGGTCCGCTCTGGTCTCCTCACTGGGTGGGGGCTTCAGGGCAGCGCCAAGGCCTCCCACTCCTGTGGGACAGGGTTACTGCTTTCCAGGCCTCTGGGGTTGCCCCTTGTAGCCACCACCCTTCTGGAGTCAAAAACTGAATAAATTGGTTAAACAAGGAAAAGGTAAAAAAAATACACACCCACACACGCAAAGAGGGAGACAGTCTGGAATGAGAAATGCTGTCTTGCTCTGGCCTTTTATCATAAGCCCATGGAGATGAATATTCTGACCTAATAATCAAAACAAGCTGTAATTGCAAACAGACTCTCTCAAGGCTGAGCAGGGTGGCCGGAGAGAGAGCGGACGAGATACCTGCTGAGCACAGCAGGCCCGGCCCCGCCAGCCCTTCTCCCGCTCCTGCGGATCGAAGTGGCTGTCCCGCTGTGTGCGCCATTTTGCTGGCCTTGCTGGATCGAGTCCTACTTTCATTCTGCCTTCCCCCAGGGACCCCCGGGCTCCCTTTGCAGGGGAACCCACTCAGAGGAAGCCAGCCCCCACAGCCACCCCGAGAGAAACGTGACCCAGCACCCAGCAGCATCGGGAGAGACCACGACGGGGAGGCAGGGAGGTGTTGCCCCTGCCCCACCCAAACCCCTCCTCCTCCTGGCTCAGAAAGATGTTCTCTTGGGTGCGACACCAAAGCTGGAAGGTCTTCCTGTCCCCTCCCAGCCCCCACCTCCTTTTCTGTGTTTTGTTTCAGTCACACCCTCAGCTCAAATTTGTTTCGAAGGTCAGTAGTTTCCACTCCTTCTTTTCAAAACAACTGCACAGTTCTTCTGGGACCCACATGTTGATTCTCTTTGCTGAGAAATGAGTCTCCCTCAAAGACAAATACATTCCGGAAATAGCCATCCAGCATCTTGAATGGGCAAGACATCGAGGAGGAGCCAGAGATGAACCAAGCCTGATCCTCGTCCCAAAGACACTGCACTAGTGAGGGCCTGGCCAATGGGGGCTGCACACCCGATATAGCAGGTGGTATGTGCCTCCTTGGGCGTGGAGCCCTGGGGAACATGAGGAAGGCATGCCTCCATTGGAGGAGGTCAACGTAGTAAAGGTATTTGAGCTAAGGACTGAAGGAAGAGGTGGATTTTGATGGACAGACATGATTAGGGCAGGGGTCTACCGGATGGCTGGAACAGCTTGGGGAGGAGAGGCTGGACAAGCTGGCAGCACTTTTGAGGACTGTCTGGTGGCCTGTCATGGCTGGTGCATGTGTCTGTGGTTCCACGGTGGTGTGTCCTGTGTGGAAGGTGAAACTGGGCAGTTCTGTAGATGAAGATCACATTGTAGCGGGCTCTGAAGAGCTTGCTAAGGAGCTGGACTTCATCCCAAAAGGAAAGGGGCCACTGGAGGGTTTGAGGCAGAGCTGAGGTTTAGAGACACCCTTCTGGTGGCAGTGTAGGGGATGACCATAGAGAAAGAGTGGAGGTAGGGGGTTAATTAGGAAGGGGCCAAGAGTCCAAGCGAAAGAAAATATGAGGCTGACTCAGAGCAGGGGCGGTGGGAAGGAGAAGAGGGAGCAAAGACTGGGAACGGTTCTTCTCGGAAAGGTCCCAACTGGGTCGGGGGCTTTGCTTGGGTGCAGGGTGGGGTTGTGGAAGGATTGCCAAGTTGGTGGCATCGGGTGCTGAGCAGGCCAGTTGTGAGACCAATGTCATGTTCTTATATCTTTTCATTTTGAAATAATTTAGCTTCACAGGAAGTTGCAGAGATAGCACAGAGTGGTCCCTTCAACCAGTGTCCCTGGTGGTTCCAGCTCCCAGAGTTTTAGTACAATATCGCAGGAGACCAACAAACGTCATTTGACCTCAAACCATACAGCCCCTGCCTGGAGAGCTAGTGGGTCTTCACCTAGGCTTGTGTGGTATGAGGCGTGGCTTCTCTGACAGGTCAGCTTTCTGAAGCAGTGACCTGTTCTAACCACTATGACACTTTCCTGGAGATGGAGGGTCTAGGCAGACCCAACAGGGTAGGGAGGCCTCAGGAGCATCAGCCCCGCAAGCAGGCAGGTTTGGAACTACCTGGGCAGATTTTGGCTCAGAATCTGCAGGGCTGGGGAGAGATATATTGACTCAAGGTGCACGATAGGGATCCTGCCTCAGTTTCCCTTCTTACCACTCCAGATCCTGGCTGAACCTGGAACCTGGCTCTGAACCCCAACTTGCCCAGCTGAGATGAGCCACTCCTCCCTTCCTTATACCAGACACACCCAGGAGGGATGGACCTGCTCCCTCCAATCCCCCAACCCCCTGCTCCCAAATCCCAGGCTGGCTTCAGAGACTACACAGAATGCAGGCAGCCTCATTGTCCACAGGGCCCCAGAGTCACCAGGAGCCACCTCACTATCTTAGAAATGGAAAGCAACCTCAGCCAAGGCCAAGATGGTGCATCCTTTTGAGCTCTGCATGCATTCCCCTGGGCCCTACCTACTCAACAGCCTCCCAGTCGTACCCCCCCGAGCTCCCTCACTCTCCAGAGGACTGGCCTGGGAGAAGACAGATGCTCTTGCACTGTCCCACTGTGCTGTCTTTGAGCTCTTTATCAGGAAAGCCGTGGTAAAGGCCTGGGTGAGCCCTGGGCTGGCAGGACATCTGGGCCTGGTTTGGCCTATCTCTGACCTGCCATATGACTTTAAGCAAGTGACTACACCGTCTGCTGGGGGCAATTTCAGTACCGACCACAGGTGGCCTGGAGCAACCAGAAGAAATGATTGACATGGGCAAGTTTTGGAAAGTAAAGTGCTACAAAAATGAAAGAACTCTGGTCTGGACTTTCGATCAGCTGCTAATTGCTTCTCACAGTGTGAGTTCTGCTGATCCCTTTCCTCACCTGTGCAGGATAGTCAGTCATGAAACCATTTGTGGAACTTCTACCATGTTCCAAGTACACAACACATATCATCCTAAAGTGAGGGAGTTTACAGGTGAGGGGACAAGGCTCAGAGAGGTGGAGGGGACGCTTCATTCCACAAACATTTATAAAGCCCCTGCCCCAGGTGTTTTGTTATATGTGACACTGGGGCTTGGGACTAAGCCCACCCTTACCTACACAGGGTCATGAGCATGGCGTGACACCAGGGGTGCTCCAACCCCGGACTGTGCGCATCCAAAGCAAGTGTCTTCCCTACTGCATGGCTCGATTGCTCAGTGTAGACAAGTTTCCTGAGACAAGGCAGGGCCTGGGTGGCCTGCCAGCTGCTCTCTCTCCAAAGACATGATGCTGTCCTGTGTCTGTAGGAGGTCTTGCTGGAGGACTTGGTGCTCACCCCGGGTGGGGCCTGGCTCTCAGCCTCTAGTTTGGTCTCTCCCTCGATGGTCTTAAATCCTCCAGTGGCTCTTCTGCTCCCGTCTCTGCTGCAGTGCACCTCGCACTGGGCATCGTGCACCTCCTCTGCTCCAGCAGCTTCCATGGCTCCCTAGGGCCTGTTGAATTCAGTTGGACTCCTCAGCCCAGGTTCCAAGTCCTCCTCAACGCACCCCCACCATCTTCTCCATCCTTTCTCTGACTCTTTCCTCCTTGTGCCATGGACTCCCTGCAGATCCTATGGCCACTGTGGGGCTCTCTCTGCCCAGCAGGAGGGATAGGCCTCAGTCTCTCCGGAGGTCAGACATCTGGGCTGGTGTCACCTCTCCTCTGCCTGAACTCTCAGTGGGGTCCAGGAATCCACCCTTTGCCTGACTGGGGTATACACTCACCTGCAGGACTTTTCCAAGCTGCTTGGATGGAAAAGAGGAATGAGATCCTTAGTGCCAGGAAGTGGAGCTTTCTGGGCTTTCTTAGAGAATCTGAGCAGGGCCTTAGGCCATGGCTATACATTACTGATGTCTGTCTATGTAGAAGTGGTATTTTCCTAGTAGGAGAAGCATTTCATGAGCCAAGGCATGCACCAGAAGCTTGCTAGCGAGGTCATGGTGTGGCCTGTGGAGGGTGGAGGGTGGGGCAGACCCCCCAGTGAGAGCATGCAACACTCCTTTATGGAGCACCTGTGGGTGCTGGCCTAGACCCCACTCCTGAGCGTCTATAAGGGATCCCGAGAGGCTCTTTGTTTTGCCTTGATTGGCCTAAGAAGAGACAAACTCAGCTGACCCCTGGCTTGTTTCTTCGGGTGACCCCACTTTCCCTTCTCACCTGGCCCTCATCTCCCTGTTCTTGAAAACAAGCCCTGGGAACCTTCTCTTTTAGAGGGAAACTGAGGGAGGCACCAAAGCAGAGTGCTGCTATCCCGATAGCCCGGGAGCTGCCACACCCTGGTCCCCGGCTCATTTGCATTTGTTCTTACTCACTGGCTCGCTCAGCAGGCATGCACCGAGAGCCAGAGCTGCTCCAGGCCGGAGCGTGTGAGGGCAGGGCCTTCAAGGCCACCACGCACCAGCTGCTTATTTAGGCTATCAAGGCCCTGTGGGAAACCCCTCAGCCCCGTCTCAGCACACCTCCTCCAGGCACCCACAAGCCCTCCGGCTCCCTGCCTCTCCCCACTAGGCCAGCCCCTGCCCTGGAGTAGCTTCAGTTCAGGGCCCCTTCCCCCTGCCTGGCAGCACCAGCAGCCAGACCAGTTACTCGGGTTGGGGTGGCATTCCAGGTGACAGTGCTGAGGGCCCTGCCTGTGGTTGCTCTCACTAGCTCCTGGGAGGGCCCCACGGCTTCCCAGTGTCCCAGGCAGATGACTCATCCATCCCTGGATCACCCCTTCATTCCACCGACGCTCACGGATGCCCGCCATGTGCCAGGTGCTGCACTCAGGCTCTGCTAGGTGGGGACCTTTGTTTTGCTTCCTTGGTAATATCTTCTGGTTTCCAACCTCTCAGGTGTGTCTCCCTCAGTATTGATTTCTGTCTCATTAACACCTGGGACTGGAGAACCACAGCAAATATTTGCTGACCAAGTGGATGAGGTCATTTGGGAAAGGCTTCCCTGATGAATTAAAATTTGAGCAGGGTCTTTAGAAGTTTCCTAGGTGAAGAAAGGGCTGGGAAAGACTATTCTGACAAAGGACACAGGAACAAAGGCTTGGGGTGTGCAAGAAAGAACAGGGGTGTTGGGAAATGATGGAGAGGTTCCCCTCGACCGCGGGTGGGCAGAGAGCACCCTGGGAGTGAAGGTGCAAGTGAGACTGACATCCCAGATGGAACAGGAAGTCAGGCAATCTACAGAGTTTTGAAGTTCACAGTGGAAGGTTTGGACGTCAACTTGATAAGGGTCACCCAGGATTTTTCAGAAAGAATGACATCATTTTGTTTATTTTTTGGTCAGTTGCTGTGGGGGTGGGTAGAACACAGACTCAACTCAAGACAGGAATGAAGAGATAGGACAATATTTAGACATTTAGAAGGCTTATGTGATAGCCTTCTTTTAAAATATATATTTGGTAAAGTCCCAGTAAGGGACCAGCAAGCCTAAAAAAACACCACGATGGGGAGAACAATGGATTTTCTAATTATTCTGTTATTTACATGAATCAAAGAGTCCACCTTCCCAGAAGGACTCCTCTATAATTCTAGTGGCAATACTCCTGGGTATTTAACTCTGCTTTTCTTTTTACTGTCTCAAAATAATTTGATTTTCTCATGGTTCGTCCATGCAGCCATCAGAATATAATTATTCAGGTAAGAAAGGAGTTAGTCTCATAGCCTTGTCTATTAGATGGCACATCAGCCTTCCTGAGCCAATGGGACACCTGATTTTTGTAAAGCAAAGTTGTGTACAATATTTGTCACACAATTATGTGCACACGTTTAGCATACCTGCCAGGAAAGAAAAGACCTTTGAGGCTCGAAAGCCCGCCAGGCGTATTTATACATGTTAGAGGTGTTATGCTTTCCCAGAGTCCTTATCTGTTTTGAAGGCAGTGGATGCTAGAAGAGAGGCCTCTAAGGCCTGAATTTATGGTTGGTTTCTCATGTGAGACATTATCAATCAAGGTAAAGGACACCACAAACACACAAACAAACACACACACACACCACTGCCTGGAACTAAACCTCAGGCTGGTAATTCAACCTATAGGGTATTATTGGTGGAAAGGATTTTGAAATGTTAAAGATAAGATGAGTCGCTCTAGCCCGCAGAGAAGGGAATTGCCTACAGTTACTCAGCAAAGGAAAACTATTGGGAGACTTGAACCCATAATAGCTAAGCCCCATTCCCACAAGCACACAGCCAGGGAAATTCCCTTATAGTAAGTGTTCGTGCGAGGCTGTGCCCTTAAGGAAGTCTATGCGGTCTTCTGCAGGGTCCCAGTCTCAGCCAAGAATTTCTACTTCAGACAATGTTGGCTACGCCACAATTCTTGCTTCATAAAAGGAGCTGGACACATTCTCAAGATTGGCTTTCATATCGGCTGGATTCGATTCCACCCATTTTGTTCCTTGGAGGTGGCAAAACATGTGAATTAACATAGTTGCTATCAGGAAGGCGGCTGTGATTGCCTGCAGTTTGGTTCTTTTGAAGTTTGTTCTCATTTAACTCCTAAACACAGCCCTTGCTTTTTCACTGTCTTCCTTCTCAGATAGACGTGGAGAGAAACAATCATTCTCATCGGTGTTTGATGAACAAGACTTCACTGAGCACCTGCCGTGCACAAGCTCACCTGGTGCGGACAGCGGAAGGATGAGGACAGCGTGGACTCGCAGGCAGGCACTCACTGGCAGATGTCCTCATTTCCTGGAAATCAGGGACACCTCTTATCGTCCATTCATTGACTCTTTCACTCAACTACCTGCCTGTCAGTAAGTGGCATCCCTTGTACTGAAATGCACTGCTTCATTTGCTTATGTCATAAGGCCATGCTTTAAAGCTTTTATGAGTATTACTTAATCATTTTAAGATTTTTGCATAAGCATCTATTGAACTCTCATCATATGGGAGACAAACGATCCCACAGATGCCTGTTCCTATATAATACCATTTTGTTCCTACGATGGCCCTAGGAGATGGTTATTATTGTCACTGTCATTTTTCAGCTAAGACACCTGCATGTACTTTGCTTTGGGTCACACAGGTAAGAAATGGCAGAGGTGGGATCCATTACCAAAGACAGTGTGTTGCAGGGTCAGAGAAAAGAGCCCTTTTGTCATCACAGAGGGTGTCCTGGAGGGGCTGTGTGTGGGAGGACCATGCCTCCAGCTATGTGGCTTACTGCATTTGAGGAGCCATCCAGGGACCACTGTCTGGCAGGTAGATGGCAGAGGGGCCTGGAGCTGGAGAGGGGGATGGGCTGTCCTCAGACATTTGAGACCCCAGCAGAGCATGTATGTGGTAGTTCTCAATGGGGGCAATTTTGCCCCACAGGTGACATTGGGCGATATCTCCAGACATTTTTGATTGTCATGACTGGTGGGCGCTACGGGCATCTAGGGGGTAGAGGCCAGGGACTCTGCTAAACAGCCTACCATACACAGGATAGCCCCCCACAACAAAGAATTATCTAGCCCCAAGTGTGCCCAGGCTGAGAAACCTTGCTGCAGAGTGAACACACACAGAAGAGCCCCAAAGGTGGAACCCAGAGGAACACCAACATTTAGAGGGCAGGGAGTTTAAATACCTCCTCATCTCAAGGAGCTCCTCTGACACCCTGAAGGAATTAATTGTCCTCCAGGCTGTGATAATTCCAAACAGCAATGTGCTGGCATTATGGCTGTCATCGTTCACATACAACAAGCCTGCTGAGTGTGCTCTCCTTAACTAGAGTGAAAGAGTCGTGAAGTCAGGACGTGTTCTGGTTTGCTGTCGGTCCTGTGCTCGCTCACTCAGGACCACCTCAGCCCCGTGTGTGTCGTCGCAGACTGCTGGGCCATCTGGACACTCCTGGCACCTCCAGCCCTGTCCCCACCCTGTGCTGAGCCCCACTTCTTGCTGCTTGCTTTCCTACCTCCTCCAGCGACCTTTGGTGCCTTTTCTCTGTCCACGCCCCAATTTATTGCTGATCTCTCATAAAAGGCAAAACTTGGGAGAGAGAAGATTGAGTTTGCTTCTCGCAGCAGAATTTGATTTAGGGCCAAGAAGGTGGCAATTGCTGCAAAGCGGAGATCGGCTATTTCAGGAGTGCTGTGAATGATTTTTTTCCATCTCCAAATGACCTTACATATATTCTGTCTCCTGCCCGCCCCATGCTGGGATTGATGAGGGGACCGAGACTGGGCTCTGATGGGCTCCGGCTGCTGCTCCTCGTAAATCCATCTAATGGATGGAAGGTGTGCAATTACCTTGATGGCTGGACAGCTGGATGGGCCAGCGGTTTAGTGCATGGGATTTGGGTGGATTCCTGGTTCCCCAGCAGCCTCTGTGGTCACCAGTACATGCTAACCTGGTCAGATGGGGGCTGTCCACTCTTGCCAAAGTCTCTCCCTCCTGGTGAAGGTGGCCTGGGCACATTTGTCTCTGAGTCCATCAAGGGGTTGCCTCCTCCACTCTCCCTGGCTCTCTGTATTTTTTGTCCCCACTGATGCCAACTCCCCAGCTCTTCCCCTATGTCGCCACTGTCCTTGTCTCAGGACACCAGAAGGTGCCCTTGCCTGGCTTGTCTAAATGCCCTGGGTCAAGAGTCCAGGGACTTGGGTTTGGATCTCCTCCAGCACTGGCAAAGGGGCCACCTGAGTAGATTTCTTCCACTGTCTAAGCCTCAACTTCCTAATCTGTCAAATGAGAGTAGCACTAGTACGACCCACGTTCCAGGATTATTGAGCAGCACACCTTTCTCCCTGGGTTACTAGGCTACAGCTCTGCCCACAACCCAGAGAGTGAGTGCTCTGGCCGGAAGGCACGGAGGTGTTTTGATAGGGGGGACATTTTGGTTTGGCTGTATCCAAGTCCCATGTCAAAATCATGAAAATTGTTGACCTTTATTTCCAGATAATGTGCCCAATAGACATCCCTGTCCCTTCCCTCCTTTTCTCATCCCTGATTCCGTTCATGCCCCTTCGCTGCTCCCTACCCCGAGAGTCACGGCCTGGTGATGGCTGCAGTACAGGGGAGGGATGGAGGGGCTGGTGGCCGTCCTTTCACACCTTACTTGGTGACTATGAAACAATAGCTAGAAATTGAATGTTTGGCTTTTAGGTTGAGTCAAGATGTCTCTGTGTCCACATGGCTATGTCAGAACGTGGAATCAAAGCAGTGGCCGTGTCAGGGACCTACAGGGCACGTGGGGGTGGGGGTGTCACCATGAACGAGGCCTGGCTCTGTGCATGTTCTAGAAGCTGATTCTGCAGGAGCCCGGCAGGACTGCGATGCCCGGAAGCTACCTCCTGCTGCACCCACCGGGCAACGGTGGCTGAGGAAGGGAGTGGGCTGCTTCTCCATCCAGGTGGGCACGCTGCCCCTCCACTCCCAGATTGAATGCGAGTCAGATTCTAGGGAACACAGGGACTTTTCCAGGGATGCTTCCCTAAAGCCAATGGGTGGAAAGGACCTAGAGATGGGCTGGCCCCCTCCCTCTCACTGCTGGGCAGGAGTCAAGCAGAGAGGCTGAGTGACCTTCTTGGAGCCATAAAGTCAGAGAGGGGCTGCGGCAGCTGGGACCCAAGTCCCCTCACTGGGCATCCTCTGCTTTTCACCACAGCACACTGCTGCTCGCCGTAGGTTTTCTCTGTTGCCAAACTCAGAATATGTCAATGTCCACATTAAATAAAAAATCTCGAGGCTGTGGGACTTTATGTATGGACAGGGCAAAAGAGGCCCAGTATACAAAGAAAGGAAGGAGGATGAAATAGCATTTATGGTTTGCCTGCTGTGTGCCTGGGACTATGTGGAGCATTTCCCACGACTGCTGGCACGATCCTGACGACAAACAGTCTAGGCATCTGCCTCATCCCTACTGATGAAAAGACCAAAGCACGACAAGTGAGTCACTTGCCCAGAGTCACTCAGAAAGTAAGAAGAACAGAGCCGGGTCTGCTGCTTTCTGTAGCTGAACTTGAGATCTCTGCCCTGGCAGCTTCCGTGTTTAGGGAGAGACTAAACAGGGGCCCCTCTCGCAGGTCCCTCTCTTCATTTCTTCACTCACGGGTTCATTCATTTATTCATTCTGCAAACACTCATTGAGCAGGTGTTCTGTGCCAGGCGCTACTCTAGACACTGGGGATGTAGTGACGAATGCAGCAGCGTGGAATCCTCCTCCTGGAACTCAGATTTTCATGAGGGATGTGGAGGAGGTGGAGGGATGAATAGTAAGGAAGAAATAGGTTGAACCACATGAGCTTGCTGGTATCCCACCGTTCTGACCTGCACGAACGGACAGTTCATACAATGCATCCTGAAAAGCAAAGGACACAGACGGTGACAAGTGCTCTGGGGAAACATAGTGCCGGAGGGGTGGTCAGGGAGTCTGGGGCCAGCAGGGGTCTTTCTAGCAGGCTCATCTGACTATGTCACACTCTCTACTTCAGTCTTCATCACAAACTCCCCATCTAGGTCCTTCATGCTCTGGTCAATCAACTGCTGTCCCTCCGTCACAGCCCGGGCTCCTGGAACACAGCCTGCTCTGTCGCCGGGCACTGGGCTCTGCTGAGATGGCCCATGTGCCATTGTCTGCTGACCCTTCAGGCCCAGCTGGAGCATCAGTGCTTCCAAAGCGCCTTCCCGAACCGCGCCCACCCTCCCTCGCCCACGCGGTTTTAATTGCTCCCTCCTCTGCACTCGCACGCCACTTTATTACAGCACTTAGAACCCTCTTCTCTTTAGAAGATGCCATGACTTATTCATGTGCCTTATTAGTGGTCATATTCCCAGTGGCTGGTGCAGTGCCTGGCTGGCAGCGAGACTCAGGACAGGTCTGAGGACTGAATGAAGGGAGGATGAAACGTTGAATGGGACAATCAGGAAAGGTGGGAGCTGTATGGAGACGGTAAACAGAGGTAGATCTTGCAGACAGGGGAATTGCCCAAGGGAGAGGAGAGGAAGCCCACGCTGGGCCTGCCCACACCTGCTCACACCTGCCCTTGTCTGTCCATGCCTTTCCCTGCCCGCCCATGCCTGGCTTGCCCAGTCCTGCTTATGCCTGCCCTCACCTGCTCATGCCTGCTCATACCTGCTCATGGCTTCCGTCACCTGCTCTTGCCTGCCCACACCTGCTCACACCTGCCCTCACCTGCTCTTGCCTGCCCATACCTGCTCATGCCTGCCCTCACCTGCTCATGCCTTCCGTCACCTGCTCATGCCTGCCCTCACCTGCTCATGCCTTCCGTCACCTGCTCTTGCCTGCCCTCACCTGCTCATGGCTTCCGTCACCTGCTCTTGCCTGCCCATACCTGCTCACACCTGCCCATACCTGCTCATGCCTGCCCTCACCTCCTCATGCCTTCCGTCACCTGTTCATGCCTGCCCTCACCTGCTCATGCCTGCCCTCACCTGCTCATGCCTTCTGTCACCTGCTCATGCCTGCCCTCACCTGCTCATGCCTGCCCTCACCTGCTCGTGCCTGCCCACACCTGCTCGTGCCTGCCCTCACCTGCTCATGCCTGCCCACACCTGCTTGTGCCTGCCCACACCTCCTCATGCCTTCTGTCACCTGTTCATGCCTGCCCACACCTGCTCATGCCTGCCCACACCTCCTCATGCCTTCCGTCACCTGTTCATGCCTGCCCACACCTCCTCATGCCTTCCGTCACCTGTTCATGCCTGC
>NW_007728409.1:216340-226592 GCF_000696425.1 Galeopterus variegatus
TCATGCCTGCCCACACCTGCTCATGCCTGCCCTCACCTGCTCATACCTGCCCTCACCTGCTCATGCCTGCCCTCACCTGCTCATACCTGCCCTCACCTGCTCATGCCTGCCCTCACCTGCTCGTGCCTGCCCTCACCTGCTCATGCCTTCTGTCACCTGCTCATGCCTGTCCACACCTGCTCATGCCTGCTCATGCTTGCCCACGCCCTGCCTCTTCCCATGCCATCTGACATCACTTCCTGTCCTCCAGCCACATTGGGCTTGCTTTTCCTACTGCTTCGAAGGCTCTTGTCCTCATCTTTCTCCCTGACTCCTCTCCAGAGTTCCCCCTAAGTGTCCTTCTGGAAGCCCTCCGCCAGTGTCCCAGATTGGGGTGCCTGCCCTGGAAGGAGCGCCCCAGTGCCCAGCTCTTCTTGTGTAATGCTCCTTGCAGCTGCAACACCTGTTGGGCTGAGGATGAGTTGATGGGTCACATGCCTGTGTTTGAGGGCTGGCTGTGACCTTAGGTGAGCTGGTTGTCTTTTCTGTCATTGCTAAGTCATCTCCTGTGTAAATGTAGATACTAATTGTCCTGACCTATCGGGTGTTGAGAGACTTGCAGGAACTAACGCACATGGCATGCCAGTCCGGAGCGGGCATGGAGCAAGTGCTCAGTTACTGCCGGTTCTCGTTGCTGTGTTGTCTCTTCCTCCAGGGGGTGTCCCCCACCCCTCCAGGGTGAGGGAGTCCCTGGCCTTGTTCTCTGCCTGGCACATGGAGAATGACCGGCAGTGGCTGTTGGCTGGAAAGAGAGGAGACCACTGTGGCAGGACCACAGGGACAATCCATATCAGTGGGGGCTCACGTGTTAGGGGGAGGCTGGGCCCCTCATATTCTGTGGGGTGAAGACCAGTCTCTCTCTGCATGTGTTGCAAGTGACTCTCTGCCATCGGGGAGGGATGTTGCCAGAGAAAGTAGAGGTGCCGGAAGCCCACATTGGGCATCTCGCCGAAGTGCTTCTCTCTGTGAGCTTATGTATTCCCGGCCACATCCCTCCCTCACTACACTCCTTTTCTAACTCCTCCATCATAAAAGTCTCCAGAAACAGGCTTTGTTCAAAGTGCATGAGGCAATAAATTCTCTGTTTCTGACAGGCCGACAAGAGAGATAAATTCTGAAATGGGAGCTGCAGCCCTGCTCTCTTGCCCTGAGGAGCTTGGCTGATGTTGAGGCCTGTCCAGGGAAGGGGGCACTGTGTTGGGGGAGAAGGAAAAGGAGGATCCTGGAGGCCCCTGAGCCCACCTTGGGAACTCTATTTCAGGTGGACAGCTACTAAGCCTGGGTGGGATCTCAATTCCACTAATTTGCTTAAACAGACGCCGGTCTTCTGATTTGGCTACTTGGGTACCTGACAGGCTGGGCAGGATGGGCCTCATTCATTCATTTACTAAATCATCAATCGATCCATCAGTCAATCACCTGTCCTTCAATTCATTCAGCAGTCACCGAGCACGGAGGAGAGGCACCTAATTCCCTTCAAGTGTACCTGCTTTAAGAAGCCTTCCCACAAAGGACAAAGAATATTTGCAATTCCAGTCATAGCAAAAGATTGATTTCCCTGGTAAATAAACAGCTCCTACAAATCATTAAGAAAAATAAACAACCTAATAGGAATCTGGTCAAAGGATATGAACAAGCAGCTCACAAAAAGGGAATACAAATGGCTTTAAAACCAATTATGTACGAAAAAAAAGCTTACTCTCACTCATGATGAGAGACATGTCTGTGGAAATGTCATGGAGGTGCCATCTCCCCACCACACCCTCAGATCACTCAAGATTGTGTTAATGAGGGTGAGGGACAGACACATGTTGCTGGAGGGTGGACAGAGTATGCAGAGGTACAGACGCTGAGGAGATCAGCTGGACCCAATTCCTCCGGAGGGTGATTTGGCAATATTTCAGCACCACGTGTGCATCCAGCTCTACGTGGCATATCTGCCTCTAGAAATCTATCTCACCTCTGCATGTACGAGATTATTGCATACATACAAGATTATTCAGTGAAGCATTTTCTGTATCACCAAAGATTGGAAACAGCCTAAATGTCCATCAGTAAGGGATTGGTTAAATAATTTATGGTGAATTTATACAATTGAATGTCATTATTTAAAAAAATGTAATGGAGAGTTGCTTTATGTATTGATATGCATTTAGCTCCAAGATACATTTTTAAGTGAAAGGGGCAAGGAATGCAATGGAATGGAATGTAAATTCTACTACTAATTACATGAGTGAAAAAATGAGTATATATGTATACATTCATACCCACATGTGTGTATATTTGCTTTTGTATGTTTCCCTCTGGAAGGACAGAGACCTGTGAACAGGGGCTGCTTCTAGGGAGCGGAGCCAAGCCCTTGGGAGGCTGGGGGCATGGGTAGGAGGGGAGACTTTTCACTGTATACCTCTTTGTGTCTTTTGGGTTTTGAATCTTATGAATGTATTACCTATTAAAAAAGATAAATATCATTAACATTTTAAAAAAGAAAGAATCAAAGGAGAAGCCTTCCTTGACTCTCTTAGTGGAGCGGGGCGGGGAGCTGAGCAGGTGAGGGAGGAGGAAGGGCTGGCAGGGCAGGAGGGTGAGCACTTGTAGGGGCAGGAAGAGGTGCAGCACAGTCTGGGGACCCCAGGGACGGGTGCAGTCAGGGCACAGTTTTGCAAGTGTTGGTAAGAACATGGCTAGAGAGAAACACAGGGGATTAATGGATGCAGCCAGACTTACATATTATGTTAAAGAGTTTGTGTTTCATTGCAGTGAGGGGCTGAGGACAGGACATGGTCAGGTTATATATTAGAAAGAACCCCCTGGAGGTAGTGTGGAGAGTGGTCTTGGGAGGGCGAATGTGCTTGATTCATTGTCCTGCCTTTCCCAGCATTTGCTCGTCTCATCTTCAATAATTCCAATAGGAAGATGGAATTAACTCTATTACATATGGGGAAACTGAAGCGTGGGAAAATTAAATCACCGGCCTGAGTTCTCACAGCTTGGTGGTAAGGATTCAAACTCAGGTCTGTGTGTCTCCAGAGCCTGAGCTCTGAATATAGCCCCGTGATGTACGACCTCTTAGCTGCATGGCTCTGTGTGCTTGTGCAAGCTCACAGGGCTGTGGGAATTGCGATGCCAGCGGCCAAGCACGGCATCCATTTAACCTCAAATATGTGGCCAAGGAGGTCAATGGATGCAACTGTGAGATCTTATCAATCAGCTTCTGCCAGCTCACTGCAAACTTCTGCTGCTCCCTCTCTCAGCCAGCCAAGTCACAGGCCACTTACATCCTGATCTTATTTATTGGAAGAGAAGCAGCAAACTTCTTTATGACCCATTTTTCTTCTCTAAGCACGTGTCAAAGGTCCCTGGCTGACTTCTCATAGGCTGTCACAGGAAGGGTTAGAAGGAGGTTTCCTCCTGATGGGGTCTGGGAAAGAGACATTTGGCTCCAATTACGTTAAGCCTTCTCAATTTCCTGGTCATTTGGTTTACATTTTCCTGTTATTTCTTCACCTGCATTTTTCTATGACTCCCATTTTATAACTGTGAAAACTGAGACTCCGGCAACAATTCACCCCAGGCCATGGGTTTGTCCATGGTAGAATAAGATCTTCCAGCCTAGCCGTGGACTCAATCCTCTACCGCAGCATACCTCCTTTCCTTACTGTGAGTACCAGTTTATCTGAATTCTCAAGAAACAAACCCATAAATAGCTTATGATTTCTTTCACAGACACTTAATAAAAAGAAGTCTGGGTTTTCCCTATTAGGACACTGCTGTTTTCACTGTTTATGTCCAGCTGTCAGACCTATCAGACACTGGGCCCAGGGGCATCATGGGGGTCCACTGGAGGCTGGACCCTGGCAGCCAGGGTGGGACACAGAGCAACACAAGAACATGGCCTTGCCTGGGCCTCTGCTGTGAAGAGTAACCACTGGCTAGTTTAATTATGAGCTGGGGGTGGGGTGCACCGAGGAGAAGGGCACATCGTGTCGCAGAGAGCTGATGAAGTCAGTCGATGGGGGTGGGAGGGCCAGGAGATAGAGGACACCCTGTCCACCTCTGGGGAAGGCCACACTCTCAGGGCAAGCTGGCTTGTACAGGATGCTCGTGGAGACAAGCTACTGTGGGACTACCACGTTGGCTGCCTCCTCAAATGCTGTGACTCTCCCTGGTTGGTAATGGAAGGTCCTGAGGCTCCCTTTAGGTTCCCTGGGACTTCCTCTTGACTATCCCCAAAGACATCACCAGGCATCACAGCTCAGTTCTGCCACTAACTCACTCTGTGGCCTGGGTAAGTCACATCAACTTTCTGAGCCTTAATTTTTTCACATGCAAAATGGGAATAAATAATGCTCATTTTTCCTACCTGCAAAGCATTTTGGAGGGCCAACTGGATAAGTGCATGAGATACAGTGTGGAAGCTGTAAGGCACTGGTAAGTGTATGCAGTGACACCGATAATGACAAACCGTCCCTGCCCTTAACACCACCTTCAACCTTCAGCTTCACCCCAGCCATGCTCTGCCTTCCTTTCTTATGGTAATAGTGGGGTTTTCTCAGTTTTTTTCTTAACTTTTCAACTGAAAACACCTTATTGGTTTTCTAATTCTAAAAGCAATACGGATTCATTGGCAAACATTCAGGAAATACTTTGTTTAAACGAAAAAACTCAATTATTTCCAGCTTTGATATTGTCACCATATGATTTTGGGGATGCTGTTTCTCTTTTCTGGGTTGGATGTGCCCACGTAGCTGCTAGATCAAGGCTGGAGAATGTATACAGACACTCTGCCCCCCTTCCATTCAGTGGACACCGCCAAGGGGCCGCAGCATTCTTTCCTGCCATGCCTGGATGCTGCTTCAGAATCCTTCTCAACACAGCCTCCAGTCAGCCACTTCCAATCTACTGGAGCGGCTCGGAGAAGAAAGTTCTTGTGCATGGATGACTGCGTGAGCTCTGATGGTCTCTGACTCCTTGGATGAGAGGGGCCCAGGTTCTAGGCGCTGGGGAGGAGCCTGGAGAGTCCCTCAAGCTGTGCCAGTGCAATAGGGAGTTTCCTTTTATCTGGTTCAAGCGTCTCAAGCATTGTGCTGCAGATAATGGCTTCCATGGGGAGTTCCCTGAAATTTTTCAAGAAATTAAAAAAAAAAAAAAAAGGACTGAATCTTGCCAAGTCCATGGAATGCAAGCGAGTGACTTAATAAATTCACACCCACACAAATGCTTGGGCTCCTCTTCATCTCCACATGAAACTGGGTGGGGCGGGATGTTTGGATGCTCTTACTTCCAGTGTGGGGAAGGGCAGAGACGTGGGGACCCACTTGGTGTGGGCATTATCAGGTACTTCACACATGCTGGAAGGTGAATGGTCATCCTCCACTTTACAGATGAGCAAACTGAGCCCCAGAGAACAGAAATCACTTATCTGAGGTCATCATCCGGTTTGTAAATAATAAAGCAAGGACTTGAGCCCAGCTTTGGGGGCCCCTGATTTTCTGGTGAACCCACACAACCTGCCAAGTGAAAGTCCCCGCAATTTGGAATATTTCTATGAAGCAAAAGATGGGTGTTTCCTCATCTTCGATGTTGGGAAAAACATAATCTCAATGTAATCAGCCAGTGCCACCGTCTGTGTGTCTATCCCTGAGTTGGATGTGAGATCTTTCCTTCTCTGACGTGTTTTCAGCTATAGAGGTAAGCATCAGGCAGGGAAGGGGGCCAGGAACTGGATTCTGGGCTGGCCGGTAGTTTCTGCTCCCCTCTGGACTTGAGTTCCTTCACGAAGTGGTGAAGGGAACACACTGGCAGCCCTACCTAGCAGCGCAGTTAAGAGCAGGGCTTCTAGAGCCAGGCTGCCTGGGTTCTTCCCCCAGCTTTGTCACATATTAGCTGTGCAGCTTTTAATCTCTCTGTGCCTCAGTTTCCTCACCTGTTAAATGGGAATAATGATACTTCCTACTTCAGAGGGTTGCTGCGAGGGGTGAAGGGTCAGTTCACGTGAAGCAACCAGAGCAGTGCCAGTCTATAGTGAGCACTCAGTAAGGACCCTGAATCTCGAGCTTGGAGACACGCGGAGGGAAGTAGGGTTGACTTAGCATGGGGGCCCTTGTAGATTTCAGTGTGGCACACCTGACTGGGGTAGCACCTTTACTCTGGGGCTCTCTTCAAAGACTCCAGGGCTTCATTCCAATATTTGCCTCAAATTCAGCCATATCAGCTCTTCCTCCAGGAAGTCCTCCTGGGTGGGTGGACTGGCCTGCTTGTTCCCTGCTGCAGGCTCCCAGCCCTCGCTGCTGATGCCACCCTTTGGCCTCAGACAAAGCGGGCACCAGCAGCGGCAGCAGCCGGGCCAGCTCAGTGGCTTTCATGAAGTTCGAGCTCCCGGGAGCCCGGCCGGGCTGGTCTGTTTTGAATGCTATTTGCATTGCAATAGCGAGCCTGGCCTTCAATACAGTCCCCTTCTCTTTTGACAGAACAGCTTCACAATCGCCTATTGACCGGGCACCTGTTCCTGCCCCAGACATTATGCAAATGCGGCCAGGAGCGAAGCCGCCAGCCCCCCGGGCCATTGTGCATTGGACCCTGATGGCGCCCTGCCAGCTCCCAGCCGGCCTTTGTTCCCTGGCTGTGCCGCGCCACCCCCGCTGCTGCCTCCCGCCTGCCTGAGGTGCCCCGCCGAGGAGCTGCCCGCTGACAGCTACTTGGGTCCCTGCACCTGAAGAAAGGCCCCGTGAGCTGGAGGCTGAGCCCACGCTGAGGCTGGGCTGGGGGCCCTGGAGGAGGCAGCCAGGGCTGGCTGGGGCCCTTCACGTCCCTGGGGGACTGCTGAGAGGGGCCTGGCAGGCGGAGGAGGGGGCAACCCCGACCATGCCATCTGGGGGAGGGGAGATTATAATAATCACTCTCACATCTGCTGAGGGCCTTCCACTTTGCAAAACCCTCTCATGGTCATTCTCCCTGCAAGGCACACCTGCCTCTCAAGGAGGTGGGCTGGGCACGGGGATTGTGTGCCTTTCACACAGGAGGGGACTTTGGCCCCCTGGGCGGGGGGGAGAGTTGGTTGCTGCTGCCCAGAGAGTCAGGGGCAGGGCAGGGACTCAAACCCAGGGCCATTGGTGTCTCCGCCCCTCAGCGTTCGAGCTGCTCTTCTTTGCTTCCTCTGTCCTCCTGTCCTTTCTGGCTATGACTTCTCTGAACCACCATTTAATGTCCTGCACAACGTGGCTCCAACCCTCCTCTTCTTCTTAGTTTCTTCATCCTCTCCTGTACTCCTGGCTTTACCATCATTCACCCTGACGGGCTTCAAAGCATGGTCTGGGTCTAGCAGGGTGCACATTGCCTGGTACCTTTTAGAAATGCCATCCCGGGGCCCCAGTGCAGACTTGCTGAGTCAGAAGCTCTGGGCTGGGCCCAGCTCTCGGAGTTTGCACAAGCCTCCGGGTGTTCTGGTGCGGGGACAAGCTGGAGGACTGCCGCCCCGGACCGTCACTTCCACTCTCTCTCCATCCCAGCCTTGGTGGACAGGGTTTCCTCCTTCACAGTGTGGCTCCTCCTCTCCCAGCCACCACTCCCATCTCCTGGAGCACCTGCCTGGTCCCAGGCTCAGGGCACCCGGAGAAGCAGGGCCCACTTTGAAGAAACAAGTCTAGCGAGGGCACAGCCAGTTGTGTCATTCGATTGTTTCAAAGTAGAGTGCTACCGCTGTGATGGAGGTAAGTGGGTGGGGTGGTGGGGAATGCACAGAGAAGGGGCACCTGACACAGCCTGGGGGAATCCAGGGAGAATTCCCAGAAGAGCCGGTGCCCACGCTGTGTCTTAAAGGAGGAGTACAAGTGTACGTCAATGAATAACTCAAATAAATCATTTTCGAACAAAACACACTGTAGTCTGCAGCCACTGTGGGCCCAAGACCTCAGGGGAGGCTTCTGCTCTGTGTGTGCTATAGGCAAGTCCAGCTGGGGTGGCAGAGGGGGAAGGAGGAGGAGAAGTGACGTTGATGTCACTGGAGTGGCCCAGATGTCTTGTCACGACTTCCATGTGCTCTCACTACACGTGGCTAAATGGAGAATCCACTGGCCACTTTGCATCTAGAAAGCGGCTCATGCTCCAGGAAGCAGGATGGGTGGGGGATGCAAAGACGTCCTGGAGGCGGGGGTTACAGAACATGAAGTCTGCTCCAGCAGGGGTACATTTCACAGCCTCTCAGGAGTGGAGACTTTCCCTGCTGTGGGGCCACCAACTGCAGCTACAGCAGCAGATGTCTTCAGTAGGGTGGTAGCGCAGTCTGCACCCCACCCCTTGGACCCAGCCTGGCCTCCTCTGTCTGGTATCCTTGCTCCAAAGGAGCCCCCAGGATGGGACATAAGAGCAGGAGCAGAGCAAGGCACCAGCATAACCCTGGGCACCGTCCAAGGTGCCCTCTGCCATCCCTTTGGCCCCCACAATCTTTTACCCCATGCCAAAGTGCTTTAAATAGTTTGGCCCAAAGCAGGGAAATCTGATCTCATGAGAGGCTGGAGTTAGGTTTTCAGAGCCAAGTGCTGGTCTGGTTTCACAATTTGTCTTCCTCAAGTGCTGTCAGAGTGCTCTTCGCCTTAAAGACAAATCTAAAAGAAAAGCAAATAAAGTCAGCCCCCCTCAAACCTTGTCCCGTAGCGTGGCATTCAAGGCCCTTTGGGATCTGGCCCCGGCTGCCTCTCCAGCTGTCCTGTCCCTGCCTCGCCCTTTTGTCACTCTGCTACTGGTTCCGAGGCTGCGCCAGGTGGGCCACTGTGCCTGGGGGCCGGGGCCGGGGTGTCGTTTCAACGCTCTTTCCCTTGGGGTCACTCATAACTTCCAGTCGTGCGCACAGACTCCCGTCAGACGTCTCCTGCATTGTGGGGCCTCGCTCTTCTAGTCTATTCAAGGAACGTGTAGTAGGTACCTACTGGGTGCCAATGTTCTGGGATTTGGGAATAAGGTGCCAAGAGAGAAATCACCCATCTTCCAAGGGATTTCCAGTCTAGGGGAGGAAACAGATCAATAAATGATGAGGCCCAAAGGGGGCCTGAGAGGGGTCTGGTGAAGGAGGGATAAAGAGAGAATTTAGGAAAGACAGTGGATCTCAATTACCAACTGGTTCGGTTCGGAGGGGGATAGGGGAGGAGAGGAACCAGGAACAATGGCCACATTTGCAGACATGGGTGGTAGAGGCACCCCGAGACGGAGACCGTGGAGAGAGAGGCAGGCTGGGGAGCAGAGGGTGAGGGGATGGGCTGGGGGCTGGCCGAGCTGAGTTTGAGTTGTCCTTGGACAGGTAAAAAGAGATGCCCACTGGGGGCTGGCGACAAGGTCTGGTATTCAGGGTGGGTCTGGGCTGACATGGACTGCTGGGCTCCCGGGCAGTGTCTGCTCTGGCTCTGTGTCCCCACCTGTGTCCTCTCCATCGTACAGCACAGGTTGTGCTGCATCATGGTCTGCTGGCACCACTGGCATCAGGAGTGCCAGGGCAGCAGTGGTGAGAAGCCATGGTTTCTGAATTGCCAGGATCTAGTGGCTTGAGGGTACTTGGTTCCCTTGAAGCCTTGTCCTGGGTGACTCACATCTCTCTACTTGTGTCTTTGAGAAAATGTCTATGAATAGTGTTCATAATGAAGGGGGCCCCTAACATGTCAGTGCTGCCGGTGCCGCAGTCCCCAGTGAATCAACAGCAGGCTGGGACCAGAACTGCTCGGGAGGGGCAGGTGATACTATTCCATTTAACAGAGGAGGAAATCGAGGCTCAGGAAGGAGCAGGGATGTTTCTGATAATTCTGTGATGTTAGAGCAGCAATGGCACTTTAAGAGGGTGCAAGACAAAGATCTAATCGCGCAGGTGGGGAAACGTGACCCAGAGAGGGGAAGTAATTCACCAGGTTCATGAGATGGGTTAGAGGTGGAGATGAGACGGGTTGCCATGTCCTGCCTCCTGTCCCATGCTCATTCCACTGCTCCGTCCTGTCTTCCTAGAGCAGTCACATCCCTGGCATATATGGGCTTCTGACCATCAGGAGCGAGGGCCTGGTCAGGTCTTGGCAGATGCCAGAACCAGAAATCCCAACCTGCCCAAGCACTAAGTAGAATGGTCCAGTCTCCATAAGGCATTTCAAAGCCACTGACACAGGATCTGCTGCGCTTCCCAAGAACCTGCTGGTTGCCAGTCATGGGATGCACTTTGGTGCAAGTATCCCTGCGAATC
>NW_007728409.1:226646-228032 GCF_000696425.1 Galeopterus variegatus
GGTTCATGAGATGGGTTAGAGGTGGAGATGAGACGGGTTGCCATGTCCTGCCTCCTGTCCCGTGCTCATTCCACTGCTCCGTCCTGTCTTCTTGGAGCAGTCACATCCCTGGCATATATGGGCTTCTGACCATCAGGAGCGAGGGCCTGGTCAGGTCTTGGCAGATGCCAGGACCAGAAATCCCAACCTGCCCAAGCACTAAGTAGAATGGTCCAGTCTCCATAAGGCATTTCAAAGCCACTGACACAGGATCTGCTGCGCTTCCCAAGAACCTGCTGGTTGCCAGTCATGGGATGCACTTTGGTGCAAGTATCCCTGCGAATCTTCCCAGCGACTTTCAGAAGCAACAAAGCCTCCTCCCCCTGTGCCAGATGTGGAAACGGAGGCTCAGATGGGCTAAGCTCCAGGCTCACTACTATCTGCGGTAAGGGTGGAATCAGGGGGTTGAAATAGGCAGCCTGACGCCCACTGTATTTCCCCGCCATTGAGCATAGTCCCCTAATACCTAGCAAATCTGAGGGTGACTATGACTTTGATTCCTCAGGGGCTCAGGAGACTGCCTGGATGCCTCTCCTTTGTGTTGGTCCCCAGAGCTCCTAGCTTTGGGAAGGGGGCATCTGGGATTCCCTCAATTCACAGTCTTGCTTTTCCATCTACGCTGTAGGGTTCTCACCCCTGAATTTATTTCCACCTGGCCCAAGTGAGAGAAAACACCATTTGACTGGAGGCCCAGACTTAGACCCAATTCTGCCACCATGTCACCAAGAGCCCCCGGCAAGGTACTTTTTCCCTCTTGCAGTCACAGTTTACCCCTTTGCTCAGCGTTGGGGGGTTGTTTTATATTGCAATAGTCGCTTTTAGCTCTGGACACCTCCTCCTGTGTGCTGGTGTTCATGGCTGCAGAAAATGACCTTCCCTCTGTGGGCTTTGTAAAATGTTCCTTGGGAATTGTGATTCAGGCTTCCCCCTTCCCTAGTCACCAGCCCCTGATTTACAATCCAGATAAATTGTATTTTCTTTGTGAATTGAGAGTGGGGTGGAGGATAATGGAGCTGGAGCCCCTTTCCTCAGCTGTCACAAGATAAAACCGCACAGCTGAATGGGCTCTCGTAAGACTCTTCGAAGGTGGCTTAAAGCCAAGAGGGAACCTGTGGGCTGGCAGTCACACTGGCCTTTGTCCCTCGAGGGCTGGTCCCCTCCCATTCCAAGGCTTGCACATTTTCTATGGGTCCCATGGGCTCTCCTTCCCTCTGGATGGCTGTCGGCACTCCGTGTCTGTTCTTAACCCCCTGCCCTCTCCTTGGGGTGTGTTTCCTTAGCTTTTGCATCCAGACTTAAGCTCTGTTACTGAAGGCCTACTATGCAGCAGGCCTGGGCTGACGCCTT
>NW_007728409.1:228632-229433 GCF_000696425.1 Galeopterus variegatus
CATCCAGACTTAAGCTCTGTTACTGAAGGCCTACTATGCAGCAGGCCTGGGCTGACGCCTTCATATGCTTTCTTTCGCTGTCTCAAAATCTTTCTCCCTCTCAATCTCTGTTTCATTGTTTTTTTCTTTTTTTCACCATGAGGTTGATTTTATCATCCCAATTTTATGAGAAAAGAAACTGAGGTTCTGTGGGTAGGAGGGTCAGCCCAGGGCTGTGCAGTGGTGTGAGATGAGTCCAAGACTAGGACTGGAGCTGCTGTCGCTCTTAGAATTTCCTGATAATCCCTTCATTCAATTCTATCGTTTCAAACATGAGGTCCCCAGAACGGCTTCCTCAGGCATCTGCGAGGCTGTCAACTTCTTTTTAACCGGCCGTGTCTGAAATACTTTTCTCACTTGTCGGCACCTGGGAAGGGGATGGCAGGGAATGTGGTGCCCTGCTCGGTACAACTGCAGCTCATGGCCCAGGGTGAAGGAGTCCACATCGGGTGCGGCCTTTAAGTCTGACTGTCATGCGTGGGACTATTCCAGAAGCAGCACAGCCTGAGCCCGGCCTGCCTATGTTTTCATCTGGAAAATAAAGAAAATACTAGCACCTACTCCTCCGTGAGCTCGTCATAAGGACTCAATAGGTATACATGTGTGAACTGCATAGGGCTGGTGCTGGCACACCGCGAGCATTAATTAGCAGTAGGGGTAACAGGGCAATGCGCTGGGTCGGAGAAGGGGACTGGCTAATTACTTTGGGTTTTTTTTTTTTTTCGCTCCTGCTGTGAGGCCAGGGCCTGGGGGGCAGGTGGG
>NW_007728409.1:230107-240510 GCF_000696425.1 Galeopterus variegatus
GGCTGCCTGGGAGAGGCATGGGGTTGGGCATGGTGGACAGATGGAGTCAGCTGGGTAGGCACAGAGGTGCAACTCAGTGTCCAGGTGAAGAGAGCAGTGTCCATAAAGCTAGAGAATTGGGGGGCAGGGGGAGAAAGAGAGAAGGAGGAGGAAGGGGGGAAGCAGCTGTAGCAGCAGTGGGCACCCCCGCCACTGGGCATCACGGTGTGGGGTGGGTGGTGAATGCACACGGACGGTCAGGACAGGTAAGAAGGGCCTGGGTAGCCACACTACAGAGTGAGACTCTACGTTGAGGGCAATGGAGGCCTAGCAGGGGGTGACGGGTGAACAGAAGGAGCTTATTCCTGCTTCGGAATGTCATTCTGGCTCCTGTGTGGGAAACAATGAGGGAGGAGAGGTAAGAATAGATGTGGGGAGCATCTCGGAGCTGTTGTCGTCATCCGGGCAGGAGGGGACGGTGGTTTGCCCCACAGTGGTGACTGCACGGATGGACGGGGACAGACAGATTACGAGTCATTTGGTGGCTTGTGGTTGAGTGCCAGTGTTGGCTGTGGAACACTTGAGGGAAGGCTCAAGAATTCGACACCTCTCTGCAGCGTTCCTGCCCAGGCCTGCACGGCCTCTTCTTGCTTACCTCCAGTGATGGGCAGCTCCCTGCCTGGTTGTGTAGCCAGCTAGTGCCTACTTTGGTTTAAATCTGTCTACATGTGGGTTTTAGGGCTGCACACACCAACATAGACCTTTACTCCACAATAGCTTCCAGGATCTGGGAGGCGACACAGTCACACACCCTCCCTTCCTCTGCCTTCCTCACATTTTGCTGTTGCTGTTGTTATGTGAGTGTCCTCAGACTTCTCCGTCTAATTTGGATGTTTTATTCTATTCTATACCATTTTTTGGTAAACAAGAATACAAAATAGTGAACTTACAAAGACAGCTACAAGTGTCACGTTGAGTAGAACAGCCTCATCATCCTGTTCGGCATATCCTCTTCTGGGAGACAATTCTAAGAGGAAGTCAAATTATAATTAGAAGGTCACTTGTTAAGCATGAGAACAGTCAAGAGAATTAGCTCAGTGATGTCAATTTGCTCAGAAAGTAAGGCCTGCTGGAGGTGGCTTTCCTGGGACTAGGCCTGATCCTGGCTTTGGGGTGAAGGGTTTTGAGGACTTACTGATGACCACAGGTTGCTGGTGGGGTGTGGTGTGGTGGGGTGGTGGGTGGTGGTGTTCTGTGTTGCCTGACGGGAGTCCAGGAGGGAGAGCTTGTCAGAAGAGGGTGGCAGGAGGAGATGCTGAGCTAGGGTGGGACACAAGGTGTTGGAGGTGCCTCTGGGACCCCAGGAGCCACCCAGCAGGCAGAGGCTCTGTGCCTGGAAGCATCGCCTCCCCAGCACCTGTGGAGAGCAGCTGGCCATGCTCCAGGGCCAGGACAAAGGAGCCCCGTCGCACTCAGGCTCAGGGCTGCTGTGTGTGGAGGGGGTGGGGGCACTTGTCAGCACAGCCGAGTGCTGGCTCAGCCCCACCTGGGACCCGCAGCTCCCTGCCACTCCGCAGGGCCAGGACACGATCCCCAGAGACTCAAGTTCAGGAACCCCCAGGTCTTGGGTTACCGGCACATCTGGGGACTGTGGTGCTGTCCCTCTGGTTGACAAGTTGGCTCACTTGGAAGAATCTAGGTCAGAACGAACCCAGAGAAGTTCGGGGTTTATGCAGCTCATTGCAGCCGCATACAGAGGTGGCTGAGCAGCACTGGGCACCATGAGAGACCAAAACATCGTGCACAGATGCCCTCATGGATACCACCTATGCGCCTGTCAGGAAGATGACCCTGACAGCTGTGTGACCTTTGACAGAGTCTTGAGCTCTCTGAACCTCTACCTTCCCCCCGCAAGGACAGAGAGAAGTAGTCACTCCTCCCGCCTTTTTTTCCCTCTGCCTTCTTCACAGAGTCATTGTCAAGAGCAAATGAGGTACTAAATGTGAAAGTGAGCTCTCATCTGTACAGGCGACACCATGTGAGAGGTAAACAAACACCCACATGTGAACAAAAACACACACGGGCGAAGGGGGTGGGCCGGCTCGCTCTCCACACTGTGTGCCTGGGGCCTCCTGTGTCACAGAGGGCTGGGGACGGGGAGGGAAGCAGGAGATGGAGGCAGGAGGGAGAATAGGAGAGATGGGGAGAGAGAACTGCACACGCACGCACACTCACACACGCACCCACACCCACACACTCACACACGCACACACACGCACACACGCACACACACGTACGCACACGCGCACACACGCACGCACATACGCACACATGCACGCACATGCACACACACATGCACACACACGCGCACACACGCACACAGACACGCACGCACACGCACGCACACATGCACGCACGCGCACACAGGCACACGCACGCACGCACACACGCACGCGCGCGCACACGCGCACACGCACGCACACACGCACGCGCGCGCACACGCGCACACGCACGCACACACACTCATACACGCACACACGCATGCACGCACGCACACGCGCACACACACACACGCACACACACGCGCACACACGTACGCACACGCGCACGCACACATCCACGCACACGTGCACGCACACGCGCACACACACACTCAGCGCACACACACGCACGCACACACATGCACGCACACACACACGCACACACGCGCACACACGCACACACACACAACACACACTCACACGCACGCACACACACGCGCACACACACGCGCACACACACGCACGCACACACACGTGCACACACACGCGCACACACACGCACAGACACGTGCACGCAAACACACGGACACGCACGCGCACACACGCACACACACGCACACATACGCACACACACGCACGCACACATGCACATGTGCAAACGCACGCATGCATGCACACACACACACATGAAAGAGGGAGAGAGGTACACAGAGAGGTAGGTGGAGGCAGAGGGAGACATACACAGAGAGAAAGGGAAACAGAGACAAGGATAGAGAAATCAAGACATCGACACAGCTGGACACAGAAAAGAGAGAGAAAGAAGAAAGAGGGAAAGGGCGAGAAAGATAGAGAGGAGAGAAGAAAAGATTTGGGGAGAGGAAGAGGGACAGAAGGACTGGGGAAAAGAGAGGCGATGAAAAAGGCAGAAGAGTGGGCGAGGTGAGGGTGGGGACAGGGACAGAGCGGGGACACAGGGTAGAGCTGGGGACACAGGAAAGGAGCCTGGACTGAGACCTGGGCTCACTGCTAAGGAGACCCCTCCTGCTGGGTGTGCTCAGAGCTGGAGCCAGGTGTCCTGAGGCTGCTGCAGGTGAGGACGCCCCTCAGCCTGCTGTGGCTAGTGTGGACACACCCAATTCCTGCCCTGCACAGAGGCCTGGGGAGGACCACCGAGCTCTGAAGTGAGGGAACCGGCCGTGGCTGCTGATGGCCCTGCTCAGAGGCAGGTCTAGAGCGGATGTCTGCCCAGGCAGTGTCCTAGCCTCCTCACATCTGCCCCGCAGGGTCACACAAAGCGCTCCTCCTGGGCCTCGGTTTCCCCTCTGACTTCAGAGACCCAGGCAGCCTGGTTTCATACTCCATTTCCTTGAATGGGGGCAGTTGCAACCTTTTTCCACTTTGCGACAGTTATCTTAAAGCTGAATTTACCTGCCTTTCCGGTTCCTGTTTTCTGTGCTGGTGGCCTCTGTTGACCTGTCCCCCCAACCCCTTGGTTAGTGTCACTTCCCCATATTTGGCCCAGGAAAGGTTGGGACTCTTGGTGACCCCTGAGGGGCAGTGCCATGTTGTGAGGAGCTGCACCCCAGGCCCCAAGATGGGGAGTGGCTGTTATCTGGGCCCAGAGTTCCAGAGAGTGGAGTAAGGGCAGGCGCCTGCTTAGTGAAGAACCCCCATCAAGTCCCAGTGGGCTGGTGCTCCACGCTAAGGTCCTGAGAGGGGGGTGGGAGTGGGATGGGTGGAAGCCTTGATGCCCCTCCTGCTCCCCAGCTGGAGCCCCCTCCCTGCCCAGGGTGTGGCAGATCCCTGTGGGCAGGGCTAGAAAGATGTCACTCTTTCTTGCCCATCTCTGCCGGGGTTCTAAACATCCCCCAGCCCTGGATGTGTCAGCCAGTAGCACCTCTGGCTGGAGGGAGCTGGGCCCCTTGCTGGTAGGAGCTGAACCACCCAAGGCTTTCAGGGAAGGGGTACATCCAATTCCACCTTTCTTTAACAGGGAGTGCAGAGGGCACATCTGCCTGAGTTCTTGCTGTGATTGGTGTTTTCTAGAGCCCGGCAGAAAGGCTGGTCTTCTGACTTGAGAATGTTGGGGACAGTGGCCTGTTCCAAGGGTGTGTTTCAATAGGAAGGGGTGCCTTTCCTGAGGAGTGGTATATGTAAGTGCTGGGTGCAGTAAATCCTTGGAGCAGAGTTGAACGGAGGAAGGTCCATGTGGGAAGTGATGACCCTGGTCTTCAGCCCAAAATCCAAGTCACAAAAGTAGGATGACCCGAGTCAACCTCTGCTGAATTCTCTCCACAGTACAGGGCCTGGCACTCGCAGATGCACAGCACATGTCTGCCAATGATTAAGGGAGTTCACTCTACATCTTGGGAGTCTGGCCATGGCGCTAAAGATGGGGAGCTCAGGCAGTTGGAGCCAGCACCAGGGCATGTCTTCTGGGGCCGGGACTTCTCTGCTGTCTCCTGTAGCCCTCTCCCCAGCTTGACTTGGGAGGGTCATGGGAGGGTGGCTAGTTTTGAGGAGCAACCAGGGGAGATAAGATATCTTCCTTTCTCTGCAGGGTGGCCTCCATGGCTTCTCCCATCCTCTGGAATTGGCACTAGGGAAGTGGCTGATAAGGACATGAGCTGAGCTCTGGATAGAGGATATTGGGCCTGAAATTGGTACAGTTAGGGAAGAATTCCTTCCTCATGTCCTATGCCTCCATTCTTGCCAACTTTCTTACCCATTCCCTGTTTGTCACACTCTCTTTAGGCTCCAGCATGTGCCAGGCTAGCACTGGCATGGGATGGTGGCGAGGCTGGTATCAGGGGGAGAAATGCAGTCCATGGGCCACAGGGGCTCACCATCTAGTGGGGGAGTTAACCACAATCACAGGCTTGTCAGGAGTTGTTGACATGACTGGATACTTGGGCAAAGGCTAGGAAACTCAAGTGGGGAGACTGACCCTTTCTTCCTAGAGGCAGGGACATGGATCCTTGAGGGATTAGTAGGATTCAGGAGTCAGAGAAGGGGCTGAAGATTTCAGGCTGAAGGAAGAGCATGTACTGAGAAAGAGGTGGAAAGATGTGGTATGTTCATGAAAGTGTTTGGTGGGGCTGAACCCTGTGTTGTTGGGATATAGCATGGGGCTTGGAGGGAGATGGGGTTGGAACACTACATTGGAGGCAGATTGTGAATGGCCAAATGCTGAGGCAATTGAACTTTTGTTCTGAGGACAATGAGAAGTTATAAAACCATGATGGTCATCATAATATCTGTGAGTCAGGAAGAACGTCTATGCCACGTGGAGGGTTGGTCAGCAAGGGCATATATATAGAGGAGAGACCTGGGAAGGGTCAAGGATAATGATGACATTGATGATATTGATGATGACATGAAGATGGTGATGATGATGATGGCCTTAATGATGTTAAGTTGATGGTGATGATGATGGTGGAAATGATAGTGGTGGTGGTGGTGATGGTGATAATGATGATGGTGGTGGTGGTGGTGGTGATGGTGGTGATGGTGATGGTGGTGGTGGTGGTGGTGGTGGTGGTGATAGTGGTGGTGGTGATNGGAGATGGAGGCAGGAGGGAGAATAGGAGAGATGGGGAGAGAGAACTGCACACGCACGCACGCACGCACACTCACACACGCACCCACACCCACACACTCACACACGCACACACACACACACGCACACACACGTACGCACACGCGCACACACGCACGCACATGCGCACACACGCGCGCACATGCACACACACATGCACACCCACGCGCACACACGCACACAGACACGCACGCACACGCACGCACACATGCACGCGTGTGTGCACACGCGCACACGCATGCACACACACTCATACACGCACACACGCATGCACGCACGCACACGTGCACACACACACGCACACACACGTGCACACACGTACGCACACGCGCACGCACACATCCACGCACACGTGCACGCACACGCGCACACACACACACTCACAGCGCACACACACGCACGCACACACACACACGCACACACACGTGCACACACACGCGCACACACACGCACAGACACGTGCACGCAAACACACGGACACGCACGCGCACACACGCACACACACGCACACATACGCACACACACGCACGCACACATGCACATGTGCAAACGCACGCATGCATGCACACACACACACATGAAAGAGGGAGAGAGGTACACAGAGAGGTAGGTGGAGGCAGAGGGAGACATACACAGAGAGAAAGGGAAACAGAGACAAGGATAGAGAAATCAAGACATCGACACAGCTGGACACAGAAAAGAGAGAGAAAGAAGAAAGAGGGAAAGGGCGAGAAAGATAGAGAGGAGAGAAGAAAAGATTTGGGGAGAGGAAGAGGGACAGAAGGACTGGGGAAAAGAGAGGCGATGAAAAAGGCAGAAGAGTGGGCGAGGTGAGGGTGGGGACAGGGACAGAGCGGGGACACAGGGTAGAGCTGGGGACACAGGAAAGGAGCCTGGACTGAGACCTGGGCTCACTGCTAAGGAGACCCCTCCTGCTGGGTGTGCTCAGAGCTGGAGCCAGGTGTCCTGAGGCTGCTGCAGGTGAGGACGCCCCTCAGCCTGCTGTGGCTAGTGTGGACACACCCAATTCCTGCCCTGCACAGAGGCCTGGGGAGGACCACCGAGCTCTGAAGTGAGGGAACCGGCCGTGGCTGCTGATGGCCCTGCTCAGAGGCAGGTCTAGAGCGGATGTCTGCCCAGGCAGTGTCCTAGCCTCCTCACATCTGCCCCGCAGGGTCACACAAAGCGCTCCTCCTGGGCCTCGGTTTCCCCTCTGACTTCAGAGACCCAGGCAGCCTGGTTTCATACTCCATTTCCTTGAATGGGGGCAGTTGCAACCTTTTTCCACTTTGCGACAGTTATCTTAAAGCTGAATTTACCTGCCTTTCCGGTTCCTGTTTTCTGTGCTGGTGGCCTCTGTTGACCTGTCCCCCCAACCCCTTGGTTAGTGTCACTTCCCCATATTTGGCCCAGGAAAGGTTGGGACTCTTGGTGACCCCTGAGGGGCAGTGCCATGTTGTAAGGAGCTGGACCCCAGGCCCCAAGATGGGGAGTGGCTGTTATCTGGGCCCAGAGTTCCAGAGAGTGGAGTAAGGGCAGGCGCCTGCTTAGTGAAGAACCCCCATCAAGTCCCAGTGGGCTGGTGCTCCACGCTAAGGTCCTGAGAGGGGGGTGGGAGTGGGATGGGTGGAAGCCTTGATGCCCCTCCTGCTCCCCAGCTGGAGCCCCCTCCCTGCCCAGGGTGTGGCAGATCCCTGTGGGCAGGGCTAGAAAGATGTCACTCTTTCTTGCCCATCTCTGCCGGGGTTCTAAACATCCCCCAGCCCTGGATGTGTCAGCCAGTAGCACCTCTGGCTGGAGGGAGCTGGGCCCCTTGCTGGTAGGAGCTGAACCACCCAAGGCTTTCAGGGAAGGGGTACATCCAATTCCACCTTTCTTTAACAGGGAGTGCAGAGGGCACATCTGCCTGAGTTCTTGCTGTGATTGGTGTTTTCTAGAGCCCGGCAGAAAGGCTGGTCTTCTGACTTGAGAATGTTGGGGACAGTGGCCTGTTCCAAGGGTGTGTTTCAATAGGAAGGGGTGCCTTTCCTGAGGAGTGGTATATGTAAGTGCTGGGTGCAGTAAATCCTTGGAGCAGAGTTGAACGGAGGAAGGTCCATGTGGGAAGTGATGACCCTGGTCTTCAGCCCAAAATCCAAGTCACAAAAGTAGGATGACCTGAGTCAACCTCTGCTGAATTCTCTCCACAGTACAGGGCCTGGCACTCGCAGATGCACAGCACATGTCTGCCAATGATTAAGGGAGTTCACTCTACATCTTGGGAGTCTGGCCATGGCGCTAAAGATGGGGAGCTCAGGCAGTTGGAGCCAGCACCAGGGCATGTCTTCTGGGGCCGGGACTTCTCTGCTGTCTCCTGTAGCCCTCTCCCCAGCTTGACTTGGGAGGGTCATGGGAGGGTGGCTAGTTTTGAGGAGCAACCAGGGGAGATAAGATATCTTCCTTTCTCTGCAGGGTGGCCTCCATGGCTTCTCCCATCCTCTGGAATTGGCACTAGGGAAGTGGCTGATAAGGACATGAGCTGAGCTCTGGATAGAGGATATTGGGCCTGAAATTGGTACAGTTAGGGAAGAATTCCTTCCTCATGTCCTATGCCTCCATTCTTGCCAACTTTCTTACCCATTCCCTGTTTGTCACACTCTCTTTAGGCTCCAGCATGTGCCAGGCTAGCACTGGCATGGGATGGTGGCGAGGCTGGTATCAGGGGGAGAAATGCAGTCCATGGGCCACAGGGGCTCACCATCTAGTGGGGGAGTTAACCACAATCACAGGCTTGTCAGGAGTTGTTGACATGACTGGATACTTGGGCAAAGGCTAGGAAACTCAAGTGGGGAGACTGACCCTTTCTTCCTAGAGGCAGGGACATGGATCCTTGAGGGATTAGTAGGATTCAGGAGTCAGAGAAGGGGCTGAAGATTTCAGGCTGAAGGAAGAGCATGTACTGAGAAAGAGGTGGAAAGATGTGGTATGTTCATGAAAGTGTTTGGTGGGGCTGAACCCTGTGTTGTTGGGATATAGCATGGGGCTTGGAGGGAGATGGGGTTGGAACACTACATTGGAGGCAGATTGTGAATGGCCAAATGCTGAGGCAATTGAACTTTTGTTCTGAGGACAATGAGAAGTTATAAAACCATGATGGTCATCATAATATCTGTGAGTCAGGAAGAACGTCTATGCCACGTGGAGGGTTGGTCAGCAAGGGCATATATATAGAGGAGAGACCTGGGAAGGGTCAAGGATAATGATGACATTGATGATATTGATGATGACATGAAGATGGTGATGATGATGATGGCCTTAATGATGTTAAGGGGTTGGTCAGCAAGGGCATATATATAGAGGAGAGACCTGGGAAGGGTCAAGGATAATGATGATATTGATGATATTGATGATGACATGAAGATGGTGATGATGATGATGGCCTTAATGATGTTAAGTTGATGGTGATGATGATGGTGGAAATGATAGTGGTGGTGGTGGTGATGGTGATAATGATGATGGTGGGTGGTAATGATGATGATGGTGGTGATGGTGATGGTGGTGGTGGTGGTGATAGTGGTGGTGGTGATAGTTGTGGTGGTGATGGTGGTGCTGATGGTGATAATGATGATGGTGGGTGGTAATGATGATGATGGTGGTGATGGTGATGGTGGTGGTGGTGGTGATAGTGGTGGTGGTGATAGTTGTGGTGGTGATGGTGGTGCTGATGGTGATAATGATGATGGTGGGTGGTAATGATGATGATGGTGGTGATGGTGATGGTGGTGGTGGTGGTGATAGTGGTGGTGGTGATAGTTGTGGTGGTGATGGTGGTGCTGATGGTGATAATGATGATGGTGGGTGGTAATGATGATGATGGTGGTGATGGTGATGGTGGTGGTGGTGGTGATAGTGGTGGTGGTGATAGTTGTGGTGGTGATGGTGGTGCTGATGGTGATAATGATGATGGTGGGTGGTAATGATGATGATGGTGGTGATGGTGATGGTGGTGGTGGTGGTGATAGTGGTGGTGGTGATAGTTGTGGTGGTGATGGTGGTGCTGATGGTGATAATGATGATGGTGGGTGGTAATGATGATGATGGTGGTGATGGTGATGGTGGTGGTGGTGGTGATAGTGGTGGTGGTGATAGTTGTGGTGGTGATGGTGGTGCTGATGGTGATAATGATGATGGTGGGTGGTAATGATGATGATGGTGGTGATGGTGATGGTGGTGGTGGTGGTGATAGTGGTGGTGGTGATAGTTGTGGTGGTGATGGTGGTGCTGATGGTGATAATGATGATGGTGGGTGGTAATGATGATGATGGTGGTGATGGTGATGGTGGTGGTGGTGATGGTGGTGATGGTGATGGTGGTGGTGGTGGTGGTGGTGGTGGTGATAGTGGTGGTGGTGATAGTGGTGGTGGTAGTGGTGGTGGTGTTGATGGTGGTGGTGGTGATTGTGTTGATGATGGTGGTGGTGGTGGTGGTGGTGGTGGTGGTGGTGGTGGTGTTGGTGGTGGGGGCGGTGGTGGTGGTGGTGTTGATGGTGGTGGTGGTGATTGTGTTGATGATGGTGGTGGTGGTGG
>NW_007728409.1:241093-241767 GCF_000696425.1 Galeopterus variegatus
TGGTGGTGATGGTTGTGGTGGTGATGGTGGTGCTGATGGTGATAATGATGATGGTGGGTGGTAATAATGATGATGGTGGTGATGGTGGTGGTCATGGTGGTGGTGGTGATGGTCGTAGTGGTGGTGGTGATAGTTGTGGTGGTGATGGTGGTGCTGATGGTGATAATGATGATGGTGGGTGGTAATAATGATGATGGTGGTGATGGTGATGGTGGTGGTGGTGATGGTGGTGATAATGATGATGGTGGTGGTGGTGATGATGGTGATGGTAGTGATGGTGGTGATGGTGGTGGTCATGGTGGTGGTGGTGATGGTCGTGGTGATAGTGGTGGTGGTGGTGGTGGTGGTGATGGTGGTGGTGGTGTTGATGGTGGTGGTGGTAGTGGTGGTGGTGTTGATGGTGGTGGTGGTGATTGTGTTGATGATGGTGATGGTGGTGGTGGTTATGGTGGTAGTGGTGGTGGTGTTGATGGTGGTGGTGGTAGTGGTGGTGGTGGTGGTGGTGGTGATGGTGGTGGTGGTGATTGTGAGCCCTGGTCAAGACAACAGAGGTGAGATGAAGAGGAAGGACTTATTTTAAAGCATTAGATGACAAGACAGATTTGGATAGGGTGGAGGTGTGAGGGAGAGAGATGATCATAGTTTCTGATTTGGATGCTGGATTGGCTGGTGAT
>NW_007728409.1:242375-250078 GCF_000696425.1 Galeopterus variegatus
TGGTGGTGGTGGTGATTGTGTTGATGATGGTGGTGGTGGTGGTGGTGGTGATGGTGGTGGTGGTGATTGTGAGCCCTGGTCAAGACAACAGAGGTGAGATGAAGAGGAAGGACTTATTTTAAAGCATTAGATGACAAGACAGATTTGGATAGGGTGGAGGTGTGAGGGAGAGAGATGATCATAGTTTCTGATTTGGATGCTGGATTGGCTGGTGATCCTCATCCTGAGGTGGCAACCTAAGAGCAGTTGATTTAAAGGGGGAAAGGGTGTTTTTCCTCTTGGGCAAGTCATGTGTGAGATGCTTGGGGCCTTCTAGGGGTGGTGTCCCATGGGCAGTGAGCACTGATGTGCAGCTCAGCAGGACAAAGGTTTGAAAAGCATTGGCCGAGCAATGAGTCTGTATGTGGTGGGCATGAGATCCCTAGGAGAGTGGACAGAGGAACAAGAGCAGGGGCCAGGGGCCTTGTGACCACCTGGCATTTGAAGAGAAGCAGAACCAGGGATTTGGAAGAAAGCCAGGGGCTGAAGGAAGTGCCTGGCTGTCAGGGGGCTGGGGTGGCATCGAGGTGAGGTTTCTTCTTGCCACACCCACATCCCCCGGAAGAGTCAGCATTGGTTCTTTTCCACATGGCAGCTTCTAAGTAAGATATTTGAAAATAGAGTTCTATGCTAAAAAATCCCTTTCTAATACATATGGAGGAACTGAGGTCCAGAGAGAAGAAGGGACCTGCCTAAGTGACCCATCATGGTGGCAGATTCAGGCCCTTGACACCAGCCCAGTGATGACATGGTAAACCAGCTAGTGATGATGCTGCTTCCTGTACTCTTGGGGAGATGGGCTGGGGACTGAGATCTTGCCATGGAGGCTCCCTTCTCTCCTCTCCCTCAGCAAGCCCTGCACAGCCCCAAGGTTGTTCAGAGTGGGGCTTGGGTGGGAGAGCTGCAAGAGCGAGAAGGCAGTGGGGTGTAGGAGGCTTGCTGACACCCAACATTGCCCAAACCTGGTGACTGACACAGCCTAGATGTGGCACCCAGTCAGCGCATGGCCATGCTTGGCTGGAGATGATATCCTGGCTTTCTCTGCCTTCTCCTGCTGCAGGCCCTTGCACCAGGCCGGAATGTCCTCAGGAAGTGGGTTACCTCTCTCTAGGGGGTGCTTCTGGATTGCCATTTGCAGATCCAGCCAGGAGGTTTTGCAATGAGTTTAGAGAAAGCACTCATTCCAGGAAGAATTGGGGAGTGGACCGCTCCCTGCCAGCAGGGGCCTGGGTGAGAGGGCACAGGGCTGCCTGCTGGGCTGGGGGTGGGAGCAGGGGCAGCCCTGGCTGCCTGGCCAGCCCACTCCTCAACCCCTCAGGGACCTTGGCCTCTAAGCTGTTTATCTGTCTGTCTGCCTGTCCATCTGGATTAGAGAAGCTGCCTGGCTCACACCAGTTTCCTAAACTATCTACCTACTGCAAGTCAGCTTGAGCTTTGTTTGTTTTATTTCATTTTTGAATATTTTTGAATACGACTCAAAAGTGATTACTAAATGAAGAAGTATACTCCCAATTCCACATGCCCTTGCCCCCATGAGTAAACTTCCCCCCTTTTCTTTGTTTATTCATCCTATGTTTCTATTTGCAAACATAAGCAGCTACATTTCTACATTTGGAGCTCCCTCATCTCTTACCCCAAAGGAAGCATTCTATACATGTTGTTTTGCACCTTGTTTTTTCTGTTGAAAAAATATCACCTGGAGATCACTCCATACCAGCAACACTGCAGTCTGCATGGTATTCTGTTGGGAAGGGATGTGCCATAGCTACTTCAAGCATTTGAATTTGAAACCAAGGCACCTACAAGTGCCATGCTGATTCCCCAGCCCAAGATTCTCTTCATATTTGTTTCGCAGGAACCCCAACCAGAAGTGCAAGATTCTTCCTTCCTTTTGTATAGCCCTACTCTGTGCCAGCTCCTCCTCCCCATGTGGCCAGCCTTACTGTTCACATTTTGCAGGGGTGGAAACTGAGGAGGTGAGAAATCATGTAACACACCTAAAGGAATAACTAGCAAGTGGTGAAGAAAGGGTTTGGAACCCAGTTCAGTCTGGGTCTAAAATCCTTCCTCATATGTCACTCTGCTGGGGAGTACAGAGCTGCTTAGTCCTGCGTATTTAGGAGCAGATGGAGCTCCTGAGCCCAGAGAGGAGACTCAGTCAAGGTCACACAGCTGCGCACCAGCAGCTCCCTTGGGTGAAGCATCACTTCTGCATCAGGCCTGATACCTGAGCCCTCCCTTATGGGAATGGGGGCTCCCCAAAGGGGCTCCTCTCCTTCCCTGAACCCCTGGGCAGAGGGCTTCAAGCCCACAGTGGCTTCTTGCCCTGACACCAGGCATACTCTCAGAAGAGTGCCACAAAATGATTGAACAGACTTGTTTTACAGAGGGACACACCGAGGCAGGAGAGAGAAAGGGACATGGTGCACCTGGAGCATGCCCCGGCTCGACCTGCCCAGCGCCTTCCTTACCTGGCGGTGCCTGGTCTTCCCTTTCCCGCCTCCTCCCCCGCTTCGTGCTCCTCCGTCCTCAGCTTCCTCCTGTTTTCTTTCAAGGTGAGGTCACTACTCCTGACTCCTCTCAGCCCTGCCCATGGGCCGCAGCCCTGTTTCTGTTGTGTTAATTGACTAGGGCTGGCCTCCACCAGCAGGGTGGAATGAGGTGGCTGTAGAATGCAGAATCCTGGCAAAGTTGGCAGCTGCAATAACACCCTGGTCAGTGTGAAACCCGAGGGCTGTGTGTGTGTGTGTGTGTCTGTGTCTGTGAGATAGTTGAGGCTCAAACGCATAGACCCACAGCTTTGGCTCCATTAGCGGTGCCTCTTTTGTGTTCTTCTAGAGATACATTTCTGAAGTTCCACATGTCCTGGGTGGGCTTTAGATTCTCCTGGAGCATAAAGGTGGGGAATGGCCTGAGTGGGCCAGCCACCTCTGCTGGGGGTCCTGTGAGGACTCAGGCCCCAGGGGACCATAACACCCGCACTCATCACCAATCACTTCCTCCTCTGGTCTCAGTTTTCTTTCCCATAAGATGAGGGTAAAGAATCCCTGTTGTTGTACTTTCAGGGCCATTGTGAGGATGAAATGAGCTGTTTGCTGGAAGTTGTATGGAGGGCCTCCCAATTCTGTGATATCCAAGTTTTATAGGCAAAAAAATCTCACTATCTGTTGTTATATAATACATCTGTGTACTAGTGAATTTAATTTTACGTGAGAGTGTTTGGGGACTCGGGTCATATATTTGCGTATGTGAGTTAATTAGGATTTAATTATAATCGTGTCACCTCAACACCTTGCATGGGGCCAAGCAGGGCCTAATCAGTCTACCTGTGTTTGAATCCAGTTCCACTGCTTGCTTAGCTGGGGCGACTTCAAAAAGCCATATAACCTCAGTGGGCTCGTTTTGTTCATCTGTATAATGGGTCTAACGAGCGCGCCTACCTCCAGGCTGTCATGGAGATTTGACAGACTAAGCACATAAAGCTCTCAGCATAGCCTGAGCCTCCCAGGTCACAATGTAGCGGTTCTTACCCTCATGTCGTGTTGTTCCCTTCAACAAGGGCTGGAAGAGGAATGGTGTGGATGCCTCTAATGCGAATTATTGTGGGAGAGAAAGTGGTTTTCCGCCCCCCTCCCACCACCACCCCTTTTCCTTTTCCAGTTGCTTAGATTTGATGGCCTTAGGTATTTGCTCCCTGGCTGGGCTTTTCTGCTTGAGGGTAAGAGTGCTGGAGTAAGGTGATGGGGGAGAGAAGTTCTTTTGATAGACTCTGGGAACCCTTCGCTTTCATTTCCTGGGCGTATCTTGTTGTAGAGGAAACTGCTCCATGGGCTGGGACCAGAGGACTGCATTTGTCTTATGGAATCACCCACCATTCATAGTAGCTCTTTCTAATTTTGTGCTCAGTGCTTTGCTGGGATCTGTGACGGTCCACGCACACCAGGAGGGGTTCCCTCATCAAGCGAGTTTGGGAAACACCTCCCCTCACGGACATCAGAATGTTTATTGGTATTATACAGATGCTGTAAAATGTGCAGCAAACCAATAATTTTAATTTGGTTTAACCCAGCATCTCCCAAAGGTACGCTTCTTTTGCATAATCCCTGCGAGGAGGCCCTGTGGAATGTGCTGTGACAAGCATGGATATGCGGAATCAATAGTATGGAAATCAATAAAACCAGGTGCCTCCGGCTCACCCTCGCAGAGACAGGAAAATGATATGTCATAAAGCAGTGCTTCCCAAATGTTAGTGCACAGACTTGTATCCGCTGGGGAGCTTGCAAAAATGCAGATTCCACATCAGCAGGTTTGGGTGGGGCCTGAAATTCTGCATTGGTGACAAGCTCCTGTTGGTAACATTATAAAGAACTCTCCGCTACAACAAAATTTCACCTGGGTCTGTCCTTCCAACAGCATTTGGAGACCAGTGACCACCTACAGAAGTTCCCAAATCAGGTCTTCAGAGCCACCAGCAGGGAGGTGATCTCGTGTCTTCTTGCTGGGCAAGCAGTCCTATTAGAGAAGGAAGCAGCTGAAGCTAACGTCAAGATCATGGTCTGGGCGTGGCAATGTCCTTTGGAGTTATGCGTTGGTGGAGTCTGCCTAGAGATGACAATTGGTAGTGCTTTTGCCACCTCTCCTGTCTCCGCAAATAAGGTTTGGGTTGTTAGTGTTGTAATTTATTTATTTATTAATTTTTAAAGAGACATTTCCCCTTTCTTTCCTTGGGTCTGGAGTCATTAAACAGGGATTAGCTGGATAAATAGAGGAAGTGATTTTTAAACTGTTTGCAAACTTAATGTGAAGAGCCCAGCCTTGCAAATTATCACGTCTAATCAGAGGCCCTCGCTTCACTGCTCCAGTAATTGTACTGGTATTAGTCAAATTCTCGTTGTCTCCTCATTAGCCATGAAAAGGAGACTCAAGATGTACTTCATTAGAGTGTCCTGGAAATATATTGCTAATGCAGAAATGGAGGCGGAAGGAGAGAGGGCGGGCAGGAGGTGCACAGGGACAGGGCGAGGGTGTGCGGCATCTGACACTGCGACTCCTCCTCTCCGCTCCATCTCACATGGGGCTCCTTCCTTTACATGATCAGAGGCAGGTGGCCTGAGGAGGGACTCGGAGACACAACACTCTGAGGCTCATCTCCTGGGTGGCCTTGCTGGGCCAGTCACTTCCCTTCTCTGGGCTCAGTTCCCATTTGTGGGACAAGGACGGGGGGCGAGCTGGAATCTGAGGGCTCTTTCTGTCTGACATTCGTGGGCCTGGGCTCCGAGTTTTGAGGCTTTGGAGGGCAATAAGCACTTGTTCTCTCAGTTCCTTGAGCTTAGGCTCTTCTGGGGACCGTGTTCCAACGTCAACCCCACACTAATCTGTAGTGGTCTCTGCTGTTGTCTGATAGGAGTCATTATAGACATTTTCTTCCCCCTTGTGGCCTCCCTTCCTCAGTTCCCTCTTATTTATGGGGCTTCTAGTCCTGTAGCTATTTACATTTAAATTAATTGAAATAAAATTAAAGAGTCAGTTCCTCAGTTGCACTGGCCACATTTCAAATGCTCAGTGGCTACCTGTGGCTAGTGGCTCCTGAACTGACAGTACGGAAGGTTCTAGTGGGCAGCTCTGCCTAGGCCTTTTCTGTTAGACCCTGTGCTAATCCCCAAGGGGGTGAGGGAGACACAGTGCACACCTGCAGCAGTCCGGAGGTGAGAGTCACCTCTCGAGCCAGCCCGGTGAGCCTGAGCCAGCAAGGCTTCCTGAGAATGGGAATTTTCAAAGCAGAGGTCTGTCTGCATCTGTGCTGGCTTTAAGATGAGACTGGCCCATCAGTGCCTGTGAACTGCAGGGTCCTCGCTTCTGAGCTTCAGGTAACGTCACTGCTTGTGGGTCAGCCATGTGCACCAGCGGACACGCAGCATGCCCGTCCTGCACTCCCAGAAGCTGTAGAGACCTTTTGGAGTTATGAACCTGGCCACGTCACCCCTGCAGAAAGAATCAGTATCTTCCCACCAGTCTCAGGGTAACCCCAAACCCTCAGCCTATATATGGGGCCCCTGCCCACCTCTACAGCCTCTTTTCTTCCCTCAGAACTCCAAGCTCTATGCACACCCTGGCTTCCTCTGTCCTTTTAAAGCTCTGGTGTCTTCCACCACCAGCCTTTGCAGGTGCCAGTCCCTTGCCTGGGATACCCTTTACCCCTCCTGCATCCTCTTCCCAGGGAGGCCCTCCTTACCTTCAGATGCCAGCACAAACAGAAGCCCATCAGACCAGGCCTCCCTGCCAGCTTCTCTGTAGCACAGCTGGCATTTTATGATGATCTTTCTCTGTGTGTTTCTGTGTTTACTGTTGGCCTTCCCTACTAGGTTGTGAGCTCCATGAGGACAGGACTGGGGGATCTCAGCTGAGGGTTCATTAGGAGGAGTCCAGAGGGCCGTGGGCTGGTCAAAAGGGCTTAATGCCAGGGAAGGGGGGACCAGCAAGCAAGTGGGTGGGGGCCGGGCCTGCTCTGTGCTTGTCCCCTGGGTGGCATGAGGGGTGGCATATCCCAAGGAGACGGACCAGCAGGGGTCAGGGACTGGACACGAAGTTCCAGAGGGACAGAAGAAAGGCTGACAGCAATGTGGTCCTAGAGGAGATAGGAGATGACAGAGCACAAGGATGCAGATTTGGATTCGGGCAGACAGGATTGGGAAAGGCCATCTCTGCCACTTTCTAGCAGTAAGAACTTGGGCTGGCCTCGGGTCATACAAATAATACCTACCTCAGAAAGACACGCTAAGGATGAAATGAGGGGGTGGGATGTAAGTTGCATGCACAGGGGCTGAGGCACAGCAGACCTCGCCATGCGGAGCCACGTCACAATGTGGAGGGAGACCCAGGAGACGGTGATCTCTACCTGCAGAAGGTGGGCAGGAGAAAAGCAGCTCCTGGGACCCCTGGTTCTGTCCTTCAGAACATTATATCCAAGACGAGGAGGAGTGCTGCTGAGTCAGAAGAGGGTGTCTTGAGCTGACAGTCAGGTGTCGCTGAGGGTAGAGTGAGCACTTTCGTCTGCACTGAGCTTCTTGGCCTTGGGCAGGTGTGGACAGATCTGATATTCCCTCAGCTCTTTGTGTCATTCAGACCTCACGTGGCTGAACTACATTAAATCCAAATCCTCCCCAAGCGTATGGCCCGTAGATTTGCATAAAGACCGATGCTCATAAATAAATGATATCTCACCTAAACTGTCCCTAACACCAATGTGTTCCTAACGTTTCTCTGTAGAGACCAGCGCTCCTGGGCTCAGGGTCTGGTGAGCCTTAGCTGGGTACCTGGATGCACTGCCCAGGTGAGGACAGGCCACAGTCCGGGGCTGCTCACGACGACACCCCTCTTTCCTTATCGATCCTTCTGGGCACCCAACCCCGAGGCACTGCATGGGGTGGTGGAATGTGCGTGGTCTTCAAGGTTAGACACACAGGCATCTGAATTTGTCTGCTCCATCCCTTCCTGAGTCCCCCTAGCTACAAAGGTCACTCTATGGTCTGAGCCTCAGTTATGGCAACTGTCAAATGGGGATAACACCCACTTTGAAAGCTTGTTGTTGGGATTAGTGACCTGGCATGCTCGGTGCCCTCCAGAGTCGTGAGCAGCAAATCAGTTCCTCCTCCCCCTCTCGGCCC
>NW_007728409.1:250126-253274 GCF_000696425.1 Galeopterus variegatus
TGGGGCTGCTCACGACAACACCCCTCTCTCCTTATCGATCCTTCTGGGCACCCAACCCCGAGGCACTGCATGGGGTGGTGGAATGTGCGTGGTCTTCAAGGTTAGACACACGGGCATCTGAATTTGTCTGCTCCATCCCTTCCTGAGTCCCCCTAGCTACAAAGGTCACTCTATGGTCTGAGCCTCAGTTATGGCAACTGTCAAATGGGGATAACACCCACTTTGAAAGCTTGTTGTTGGGATTAGTGACCTGGCATGCTCGGTGCCCTCCAGAGTCGTGAGCAGCAAATCAGTTCCTCCTCCCCCTCTCGGCCCCCCTTTGTCCTCTTCCTGGGTCCTCCCTCTGCACAGAAGGGCGCTGGGGCCGCCTCGCTCTCTGGCAGTGGCCTTTCATCTCTCCAGGCTTCTGGATGCAGACCCGCCATCCTCTGAGACTTGGAATCCCATTTCTCTACCTCGGTGAGGACAAAGGGCTGAGTCAGCTCTCGGGGGATTCACTCTTGAGGTTCCAAGGAGTCTGGGTGCCTCAGCGCCAGCGCTTAGGCTGCTGATGGACTCAGGATGGTTTCAGGGCTGACGACACAGCCTTGAAAATGTGGAGTTCACTGGAGGAGCCACTGTGGGTTGTTTTTTTTAAAAATAACTTCCTCACAATAGGTTTCCTTTTGATCGGGAACAGGTTGTCTGCACTTCTGGCTTCTGATGACTTCCTCCCTGGCCCTGGAAAGTCACAGGAGGATTGATTAGATGCCCCTGCTGCTGAGAACGGAAAGGGGCCAAAGAGGTGGCCTTGTGGTCCCTCCCCGCCGTCCTGGGTGGCATGGGGGGCACGGAGCCCCAGAGGAAAGCCCACCTCCCTGGGCTCTCGGATGCTCCGGCATACATGGGAGGCTCCCCAGAGGCGTGCACAGAAGTCAGAGGTGGGAATGAGGGTGAGGGCTTTGGGCGAGATGACCTTGGAGGCCCAGAGAGGTTAATTGACCTGCCAAGCGTCACGTAGCTGGTCAGGGGATCTGGGCCGGACTCCGTTTCTCTGGGTCTTCTCACACTGCCCCTTAATCAATCACTTCACCCGCCATCAGCCACCCACCAGTGTGAGACACGGGGGCACACAGACCATGTGTGTCATGGCATCAGCTACAGCTCCCGGCACAATGACTTTGTTTCCATGTGGCAATTGCCTCTCCAGCCACACTGGAAGCCCAGGTCAGGGGGAAGATCTGGACTCCATGACTCACCTGAGCCTGCTTCCTCCTCTGAAAACTAAGGGTGGTAATGGTACCACCTTTGGGGGGTCGCTGCAAGGCAAAAAGGAGGTGCCAAGTCAGAGGTCAGCAAACTCCCAACTGGAAATACACTTCTTAATGGGAAAAGCCATGCACTTCCTGTGAGTCCTACGGGGACTGGGGGGCTAGACCCCAGCTTCTCAAAACGTGTTCCTGGGCTAGCATCAACAGCAGGACCTGTCAGGAGGCAAATTCTCAGCCCCACTCCATATCTACTGGATCAGAATCTCTGGGGGCAGCGCCCCACAGTCTGTATTTACACAAGTCCTCCAGGTGATCTCATGACCCCCAGATTTGAGGGCCCCGGGACTAGACACTCCCTGTTTATGGGCCAGTGGAAAACAGAGCACCTAATGTGCTTGGCTCTTAGAGCTTCCCACTTCTCCTTATCCATTTTCTGACTTAATCCTGAAAACAATACTGTGAAGTCTGAGGAAATTCAGACTCAGAATTTAAATGACTTGCCCCGAGTGACAAAGGAAATGAGCTACAGAACCGTGACGAAACCTGCGTCTTCAGACTCTCCCGAGTCCTGCGCTCAGCCACGCTGACTTGCATTCACAGCAGGAGAATATCACCGGATTCCCCGAGTCCTATTTTGGACAAGGTGGGCTCTTCTGGGATGTCCAGGCTGCCCACTCCGCATGAGAAAGGGTAAGCGTGGAGCCATGTCTAACCCCGAAAGCAGCTCAGGAGACCCAACATCCATTTCTAAAGAAAAGTCATCTGTTTTCCTGCAGGGGTCCTTGAGAGAACTGGGGGACACTGGCCTTACCATCAAGGATGGCTACTCTGACATCAGAATTAGAAACTACCCAGCCTCCCAATGCCTGGTGATTCCCAAGAATTTAACACCTCGCCCGTGTCTGTAGGTCACTGTGAAAAAAAAAAATCAAAACACAAATTGGTACTAAAAATGTGGCTCTTTGAACAATATTAAAACACTTCAGCAATGTTTCATATAGAATTAATTAACATAAAACCCAGCATCCTCATTGCTGCAGAGCCCTAAAGTGGTTGCCAGAATTTAATTAGACTTAACCTTTTTTCCTACACCAGTACCACTTTATAATAACTGCAAATCATTATTAATTCCTTTGGTGTTCACTGTAATAACATTAATCATGATGAACTTCTTTCTGTAGTAATGTGTATGTAATATGTAATTCCATAGCAATTTAGTATTAGTTAAAGCTAAATTGAAATTAATTTCACAAAAGATACTATTTGTTATTGGATACTGTATATTCATAAAATAATATTTTAGAGCAATTTATATTAAGATGGCTGGGTTAGGAGGCATTTGGCAAACTGCTGAAAGTTCACAGACAGAACCATTTGCTGCTGGTTACTGGAGCCTATCTGATTGCTGGCATCTCATATCCCAAGGTACTTGAAATATCAAACCAGAAAATGGGGAATCTATTAGGGGTGGTCCTTTGAGACACAGGACCTTATCAATCTGAAATTACTTTCCCCAAGCCCAAGCCTATGATTTATTATGATTTCAGGGCTCAAGTTCTCTTATCTGGCTCATCCCAGGCTCAGTCTTCTCTTCTGTAAAATGGTTACATTATCCCCTCATGGTGGCCTTCAGGGACTCCAAAGACGTGATGGATTTGAGAGTAATTTGAAGAATACGAATAGCTGAGCACATACGTGATACTAGAAAGGAGCGAAGCGATGATCCGTGTGTGTCTTACTTTGTTGTTTTGTCTTTGTTTTTGTGATGGAGTTTTTGGAAGTGGAAGTGCTGGGAAGGTAAAGTCATGCTTCCTTTAGATGTCAGGTGTGCATGTCACTAATTTTTAGAAGTCATCTTGTCCCAGCCTCTGCCCTTCCCTGGATCTACCCAGACACTT
>NW_007728409.1:253598-257472 GCF_000696425.1 Galeopterus variegatus
GTTCCTTCATCTGTTCAGCTCACTGTGCAGGAGGCAGGGACACAGAGAAGAACGAGATGTAACTCTGAATTCAGGAAGCTGGTGGTCTAGGGGACAATGGCTGTAAATGGATAATTAAAGTATATTCTAACTAGCATGGTGGAGATGTCAGAGGTGATGTGAAAAATAAGGAAAGGCAGGTAGGGTGCAGGACCTGACTGATGGGCACGGAGGCTGGTGGGCAGGCAGCAGGCGTGCGTCTAGGTGCAGGAGGGCTGGACACCAGCCGGCTGGGGCAGGATGGGATCCCATGAGAGAGTCCTCTAGCTGGGTCGCAGGAAGGCGACATTCAGGGAAGCCTTCCTAGAGAAGGGGAGCATCTTAGATGAAAGTGGGCTCTGGCCAAGAGCAGGAAATAGCAGAGACAAACCTGAGAGACAGGAGGCAGCTTGATGAGGCTGAGGCAGTAACACGAGAAGCTTGCTGTGGCGGAAGACCCAGGGTCCCGAGGAGGCGGGGACAGCCTCACTGTCCCAGTGCAGGGCCGCAGGGGAGGGCTTCCCCCACACTGCACCGGGGAAGGTGAGGGTGGGGGGCAATGGACGGAAGCTTCGCTTTTTCTGTTGTGTTTTGTTTTGAGCATTTTTAAAAAATGACCTCACTGTTATGGAAAAAGTGATATATGCCACATAAAAATTAAGCATTTATGTCTGGAAATGGATACCATACACAAAATCAAAAGGCATATGATAGATGTTGGAAGAAAAGATTTACAATGCATATTACAAAAAATTGATAGCCCTTATCTAAAAGGAGCTTTTTACAAATTGATAAGAGAAAGACAGATAACCTAAAGGATAAATGCATAAGAGAAAGCCTCAAATAACCAATAGGTTAGGAAAAAAGGCTCAGCCCAAGAAAGAATCAAGAAAATTAAAATTAAAATAACAACAAAATACCAGTCTTTAAGCCACATTGGCAAAATCTAAAAATGCAGGTAGCGTGCATTACTAGAGAGGGCAAGTGGGCACTCTCACAACTACTGGGTGGAAGCATAAAGAGGGTGCAATCTTTTAGCTATTAAGGTTTAAATTTTGCATACTATTTTAATCAGTAACCCCATTTTCCACGATCTAGATTTTGGAAATCTTACTTCAAAAAATCATGATGTAAGAACGTGAGGTGAGATGTTTAGAAAACCTGAATATTCATGTATAAGGAAATGTTTAAATAAATTAAAGTACATACATGCTGTAGAATATAAATCGGTAACTTCGAGAGATGCCCCAGGTAATTATAAGGTGAACCCAGTAGAATGTGCACTATAATCCCACTGGTTAAAAAATAAAGTAATATACGCTTATTAAATAGAATTCAAGAAATTAAGAAAACTGTTAAGAAAAAGATTAATAATCCCTGCAAAACATAATCCCCAGAAACCAACACATACCGATGTCTTGATAGAAGACTACATAGTCAGGAATTTAAAGGAGGGGTTATACAACACAGGCTACTCGTTAATAAAAAAGTATTCAATTCAATTTTATTTCGGTTTAAAAGGAGAAAAAGAAATCTAAAGTGAAATGAAAGGAATCGCTCCATTTAGACAAATATTTCTTCAGCATGAGGAGATATTTTCTAACAGGTTCCCTCGAAGGGATTATAGAAAATAGTAGGAGTCATTTTTAAATGACGTATTTTAAATTTGCACAGTATCGATCGACTTCCTGCGCCGAGCGATGAGGAGACCGGCTTTCTTACTCATCCCCACCTCCCTGTTCTCGCTGCCTGGTGTTGTGAGTTATATTATTATTTTTACATTTAAAACTGTATTACATCTCCATATATTCTGTAGGCATAATTATATCAGGAGCGATGAGGAGACCGGCTTTCTTACTCATCCCCACCTCCCTGTTCTCGCTGCCTGGTGTTGTGAGTTATAGTATTATTTTTACATTTAAAACTGTATTACATCTCCATATATTCTGTAGGCATAATTATATCAATTTTTAAGTCTTAGGGAAAAATTTAATAGACTCTACACAAAACCAGTACTTTCACCCACAGCTTTGCGAGACCCGAGTTCGTTATCTTGGTGCATCTGTCAGTAGACTGATGGACTGGTCACAGTGTCGTTCCACTGCATGTAACAATGACAGCAACAAATGGTGGCTTCAGCAAAATAAAATTTTGTTTCTTTTTCCTAGAAAATAAGTCTGGAGCTAGCAGGCTAGGGAAGCTTTGGAAGATCCACAAATTCATCTGGCAGTCGAGCTCTTCTGAGCTGACTTCTCTGTCACAGGAGGGGTTGGCCTTCGTCCTCGTGGTGTAACATGGCTAGTGCTAGAGCTCTACCCATCGCCTCTACCTTTTAGGTTTCAGGATGGATGAAGGCTGAAGATGGGTGTCCTCCTCCTCCTTAATTACGCTTCCTGGAATTGCATATGACACCTCTGCTTATAGAAACTTTGTGACTTGACCATAACTAGCTGCAAGGGAGGCTGGGGAAGGTAGACTCATAGGTGGGTGACAATGTGCCCAGGAAAATATCAGGGTTCTTATGACTGAGGAAGGAGGAAACAGACATTGGAAGGTAATAACCAGTCTCTACCACTGGATTTCTACCACTGCTAGCTGGATGTCATCCTCAAATAAATAGCTTTTCAAAATGAGTACACGAATGGTATAATTCCTTCAATTCTTTCATATTTGGAGATGTCTTTTACAGGCCTTTATTCTTGAATGACATCCGGCTGGATATAATAATATTGGCTTATATTTTCTTAAAATAAGAATTTTGGATATATTTCTCCATTGTCTTCTGGAATTATACATTGTTACCAAAGGTTGCAAGGCCACCCAGGGTTTATTACAGTTTACTGATGACTTACTTTCTACCTTGACTCCTGAAGAATTCTCTCCCTGCCTCCCCATCCCAACCTCCTTGGTAAGAGTGTGCTTTTTTTTGTTGGGTGGCTGGCCAGAATGGGGATCTGAACTGTGACCTTGGTGTTACAAAACTGTGCTCTAATCAATTGGGCTAATCGGTCAGCCCTACAGTGTGCTTTTTAATTCACAAATTCCATTGTTTCTCTTTCCAGGGATTTCTAATTTCTATCTGTTGTTATATTTCTGCTTCATTTATTATGCTTTTTACTATGAAAGCACCAGTTATTCTAAAGTAAGTTCAATGCTGTCCTCTAGATCCATTAAATTCTCACCATATTCTTTGACCTCTGTGTATTTCTCCTTTGCTTGCACTGTGGTCATCTTGAGCAGAGGTGTTGCACAAGGCCACAGGGCTGCGGGCCGCATGACTCCAGTGGCCCAGTCACTTCATGGGCTGTGACCATGTGAACAGGGCTCCCTAGCGCTGTGCAATTTGGTGGCACATTCTCGACTCTTTATTTGATATCAGGAATTACTTCTTCATTTGTATTTATTCTGTTCTTAATTATTACTATTAATGATTTATGATTTTATTGGTTCCCTAATGTTATTATGTTACATTGGCTCTTGTTTAGTTTTGTTGGCTCTGCAATTCTCTTTTCACATTGTTCTGTTGCTTTTAAAAACAGCTTCAGAGAGATGTAATTGACACACAATAAGCTGTACATATTTGAAGTGATGATTTGATAAGCTTTAGCGTACAAACACACCATGAAACTAGTAACACAGTCAACACGATGGACACACACAGTTCTCCCCAAAGTCTCTCTATGCCTCTTAGTCACGCTCCTTGTCCTTCCCCACCACGGGCCCTGCGCTCAGGCAGCCATTGATAGGATTTTTGCTATTTATGGAGTTTTATAGAAAAACACACACATACAACACTATGTTATATATGCATACATACATATGTGTATGTACGAGTACATATAAAATATAGGAATTA
>NW_007728409.1:258181-259029 GCF_000696425.1 Galeopterus variegatus
ATACATATGTGTATGTACGAGTACATATAAAATATAGGAATTATACAGCATATGGGAGAGTGGAAGTCTGGCTTCTTTCACTGAGCGTAATTATTTTGAGATTGATCCATGTTGTTGAAAATTTCCATAGTTTGTCCTTTTTTATTGCCAAGTAGTATTCCATCGTATGGATGTACCACAATTTATATACGCATTCAGCTGCTGATGGACTTTTCTATTGTTTCCAGTTTTGTGTTATTGCAAGTAAAGCTGCTGTGAACATTCATGCACAAGTATTTGTATGAACATAAACATTTACTCCCCTCGGGTAAATACCTAGGGGTGGAGTGACTGGGTTGTCATGTAGCAGGCATGTATTTAACCTTCTTAAGAAACTTCCAAACTGTTTTTCAAAGTCGATGTATAGTTTTACATTCTTATCAGCAGTGTTAGAGATGTCTAGTTACTTCATATTCTCACCAGTGCTTGGTACGGTCAATCTTTTTAACTGCAGACATTCTAACAGGTGTGTAATTGTATCTCATTGTGGTTTTATTTTGTTTCCCTAATGACTGATGATGCTGAGCATCTTTTCATGTGTATATCAGTCCCTCTTATATTTTCTTTGGTCAAGTATCTTTCTTCATTTATTTGTCTTCTTTAATTTCTCTCAGCAATGCTTTATAACTTTTAGTTTATATGTCTGTACAACTTTTGTCAGATTTTTCCCCAAATATTTCAAAATTTTTTGTCATTGTAAATATTTTTAAATTTCATTTTTCTATTTGTTGCTAGTAAGTAGAAATAAAATTCAGTTTTGAATATTGATCTTATATTCAGTGACTTGGCTAAACTTACTTATCAGTTCT
>NW_007728409.1:259436-260455 GCF_000696425.1 Galeopterus variegatus
TCAGATAAGAATATTGCATATAGTCAAACACTTTTTCTACATCTATTGAAATAATTATATAGTTTTTTTCCCCCTCTTTCTTTCTTTTTCTTAGTTTGTTAAGCTGGTGAATAATTTTTTTAAATGTTAAACAAAATTTGCGTTCCTGGGATAAAACCCACCAGTCGTGATGCATTATCCCTTTAGCATATTTTTGGATTCAGTTTGCTGAGATTTTTATTATGAATTTTTGCATTTATACTCATAAGGGACAGTGATACAAAGTCTTCTTTTCTAGTAATACCTATTTTTGGTTTTGGTATCAGTATAACACTGGCCTCCTAGAATGAGCTAAGAAGAGTCTTCAACTTTTGGGAAAAGTTTGTGTTTTTATTCTCATTTCACTTAAAATATTGTCTATTTTCCCTTTTGAATTGTTCTTTGACCAATGGGTCATTTAAATATATGTTATTTAATTTTCATATATTGGAGGATTTTTAGATCTTTCTGTTACTGATTTATTATTAAATTTCATTGTAAACAGAAAACGAAAGTACTTCAAATCCTTCAAAGTTTATTGAGAATTGTTTTTCAGTCCAGAATATGGTCTATATTGGTAAGTGTTTTATATTCATTTGAAAAGAATGGGTGTTCTGTTGCTGTTGAGTGTGCAGGCCAGTGTCAATCAGGTCAGGTTGGTCGATAGCGTTTTCAATGTCCTTTCTTTCCTGGTTGGTTTTATGTCTACTTGTTCTACTAATTGTTAAGAAACAGTATCTCTGACCGTAATTGAAGATTTGTTTATTTCTCCTTGAAGGTATGTCAGTCTGGGATTCATATATTTTGTAGTTCTGTTTTGTGTGTATAAATCTTTAGGATTTTTATGTCCTCTTGATGAATTAGCCCTTTGTCATTATGCATGACCCTCTTTTTCTCCCATAGTGTTCTTTGCTCTGAAATCTATTTTGTTTAATATTAATATAGTCACTTTCACTTTCTTACAATTAGTGCTTATGTGATAAATCTTTTTCTAATCTACT
>NW_007728409.1:260983-262691 GCF_000696425.1 Galeopterus variegatus
TATAGTCACTTTCACTTTCTTACAATTAGTGCTTATGTGATAAATCTTTTTCTAATCTACTGTTTTAACTTATTTGTGTAGGTAGCGTATAGTTTGATCATGCTTTTTCTTTATGAGTCTGACAATCTCTCTTTTTTTGGAAAGTTTAGCTATTTGCATATAATGTAATTATCGATATCGTTGTGTTTGAATCAACCATCTTGCTATTTATTCTCTATTCATTCCATCTGTTCTTTGTTGTCCCTTTCCTCTCTTCTTCCTTTTAAATATTTTTATTTTGAAATAATTACAGATTCACAGGAAGTTGCAAAGAAATGTATAAGGAAGCCCTATGCACACTTCACCCAGTCTCCCTCAATGTTAATATCTTGCATAACAATGGTATAATATAAAAACCAGGAAAATGACATCGATATATTCCAGAGTTTACTCAAATTCTACCATTTACATATGCACTCATTTGTGCATGTGTGTAGGTCTGTGCAACTTTGTTACATGTGTAGCTTCATGTAACTACCACCATAGTCAAGATATGCAACTGTATCATGGCCACAAGGCTCTCCTCCGCTACTCTGTAGCCACACCCCCCCTTCCCCTCACCCTTGTCCCCTGGTAACCACTAATCTGTTCTTCATTTCTATAATCATGCTATTTTGTGAATGTTATATAAATAAAAGCATGCAGTACATATCCCCCCGAGAATGGCTTTTTTCATCAACATAATAGAAGCATTTTTGAAGTTCCTCCAATTTGTTGCATGTGTCAATAGTTTGTTTTTTAAAAATGTTAAAACATTTTATGTTAATTAATTAATTAATTAATATATTTATTTTGCTGAGTAATATTCCCTGCTATGGATGTACGGCAGTTTGTTAACCATTCACTCACTGAAGGACATTTGAGGTTTTCAGTTTTTGGCTGTCGTGATTAAAGCTGCCATGGACATTTGTGTGCTGGGTTCTGTGAGATAATAAGTTCTCATTTTTCCGGGATAAAATGGTACAAGAGTGCAATCGATGCATTGCATGATAAGCCCATGCTTAGTTTTAAAAGAAACTGCTAGACTAATTTCCAGAGTGGCTGTGTCATTTCACGTCTCCATCAGCGGTATATGAGCGATTTAGTTTCTCCACATTCTCACCAACATTTGGTGTTACCACTAATTTTTTATTACGGCCATTATAATAGGTTTGTAATAATATTGTGTGGTTTTAATTTACATTTCCCTGATGGCTAATGATGTTGAAAATTTTTTATGTGTCCATTAACCATCCATATAGTCTCTTCAGTTAAATGTCTGGTCACGTTTTTGCTTCTTTTCTCAATGTTTTTTTCTTTTTAATAATTAGGTTTTGGTAATTTTTTATATATTCTGGATAACAAGTCCTTTGTTGTATACATGATTTGAAAATATTTTTATCCCAGTCTGTAGTTTGTGTTTTCATTCTCCTGACAGTGTCTTTCACAGAGAAAAAGTTTTAAAATTTTGGTAAAGCCCAACTTATCAGTATGTTCCTTCTCCAGATCATGCTTTGGGTGTCAAGTCTAAGAATACATTTCTTCATCTTACGTTCTAAAGATTTTCTTCTGTGCTTTTCCCCCCGAAGTTTTACAGTTTCACATGTTACATTTAAATTCAAGATCCATTTTCAGTTAAATTTCGTGAAAAATGTGAGATGTAGGTCCAATTTTATTTATTTATTTATTT
>NW_007728409.1:263607-265321 GCF_000696425.1 Galeopterus variegatus
TTTATTTATTTATTTATTTTGCCTATGAATGTCCAGTTGCTCCAGCAGCACATGTTGAAAAGACTATTCCTCCTCCATTGGACTGATTCTGCACTTTTGTCAAAAATTAAATGGACATATTTGGGTAGGTCTGTTTCTGGGCATTGGTCTGTGTGTCTGTCTCTCTGTCAGTCCCACACTGTCTTAATTAATATCGCTGACAAAAAATTTGTTGTCATCTGTATTTCTCTGTACGTAATATATTCTTGCCCTTGGTCTGGCTTCTTTGAAAATTTCTCCTTATCACTGATTTTAAGCAATTTTATTATCAAATGGCTTAGTCTACCTTTCTTTATGTTTCCTGTGCTTGGGGTTTGTTGAGATTCTGGGATCTTTGTGTTTATAGTTTTTGTTAAATTTGTAAATGTTTTGGCCATTATTTCTTCTCCTAACATTTCCCCTCTATTTCCTTATCAGACTCCAATTATATATCTATTGTATTGCTCGAGTTTGTCCCACAGCTTAGTCATGCTTTATTTGCTTATTTATTTACTTATTTTTAGTTTTATTTCTTCATATTTAAGGGCAGATTGTTTCTAGTGTTATGTTTTAAAGTTTATGGAGCTTTGTTTTTCCCTCTGTGATTTATCTGCTGCTAATCTTATCTAAGGCACTTTCCGTGTTAGACATTGTAGTTGTCATCTTTAGGAGTCTAATTTTGGTCTTTTTTTGTATCACCACTCTCCATATCTCTTTAGTTTCTTGAACACGTGCAATGCAGATAAACTGCTGTTTTAATGTTCCTGTATACTAATTGTGTTATCTGTATCATTTCCAGGTCATTATTTATTTACTTTTAATTGAAACATAATTTGTTGTAAATATCTGTGGGGCACAGCATTGTCTAGGTCAGTTTCGATTCATCAGATTTTCTCTTTATTATGGATTGTCTTTTTATGCCACTTCTTGGGTAATTTTCGATTGGTTGCCAGACATTTGGAATTTTATCTTATTGGGTGCTGGATGGTTTTGTATTTCTGTATATTCTAAGGACCCTTGTTCTGGGATGCAGTTAATTTTCTTAGAAACTTAATTCTTTCATGTCTTGCTTTTAAGCTTTGTTAGACCTGACCAGAGCGATATTTGGTCTTAAGTGCTCTATTTAATGTCTTGCGACTGGTGGGGACGGGAGCAATTCACAGGCCTGTGTGAGCCCCTGCGTGTGCTGCAGACTGGACACTCGCTCCAGGCAGGCTGCTGGGGCAATTCCCAGGCTCGCTTAAATTGTTTCCCATCTTTTAGGAATCACTGTCCTTTGTTGCCTGTCCCATGTCTTGAAAACTGCTGTTTCGTGCATTTTGTCTGGCTTTTTTGCTTGTTTTCGGTTATTTCAGTTAGGAAGGTAAATCTGGTTCCTGTGTCTTCATCTTGGCTGGAAGTGAAAGTTGTTGTTCTGTTGCTTTATCATCTGTTTTTCAGGCTCTTATTTTAATGAATTGATCTGTTTTTTACTAAATTTCCTAATGGGGAAATGTTCTTTATCTGGTTTGTCCTTTTCTCTTTTCTTTTCCTGAACAATGTTTGCATGGTTGCCGTGCTAATTATTTAATCCTGCTTATACCCGACACCGAGAGTGCTCTTCAGTTCTCGACTATGAACTGAATGGATTTGTCTTTCCAGGGTGCCTTCTTTAAGTGAAACATTTATCTTTCCCTCTGTACTACATTTTAAGGCT
>NW_007728409.1:265892-270248 GCF_000696425.1 Galeopterus variegatus
TTCCAGGGTGCCTTCTTTAAGTGAAACATTTATCTTTCCCTCTGTACTACATTTTAAGGCTTAGATGTTTAATTGTCTCAGTGACTCTGTAGTTGGGAGTGAAAGGAGAGGACAACAGATTTAAGCAAGAAAAAAACTTTCACTTTACCCTCAGAGCCATCTGATTTTTAGAAAATATTCTAGGAACTAGAATATAAACACCATGAAGGCAGGAACTTTTTGTCAGTTTGGTTCACTGTTGTATCCCTGGCCCCTAGAACAGTGACTGGTACACAGTAGATCCTTCATAAGGATGATTTAAAGGAGTAAGTAAACCGTGCATATTTACTCCCTGTCCTACTGCACTGTCCCCCTCCAGGAGGGTCCCACCCTCTTTGGCAATAAGGGGGTAGGTAGAGCATTTAAGCAGCAAACTGATGCCCAGAGCTCTGTAACCAAGCTGACTGATACAGGTCCCCTGGACCAAAGTTCTTCTAGGTGGTGACACCAATCAATACAATGGGCAGAATGGTGTGGACGTGTGACCATATGATTTATAGTCTAGGCTGATCCAACCCAAGTCAGTGGTAGAAACCATGGCTTCCCAAGTGCAAAGATTCCATTTAAGCTTAACACAGCTCTTGAATGTCTCCCTTTGATCTCCTTTGTCCATAGCACAAACCTTTTCCAGACTCTTCCTTGGACCTCTTTTCTGAGGTAGAACTGACTAGACTGTATGTCAGTCCACATCCAAGTTCTGATAACTGCACTTACATGTAGTTTCCCTCATCTGCTAGTCTATTATAAGACAGAGACATGGGAGGGGACATACACAGACCAGCCTCTACTAGAATACCTGCTTCCAGGGCGTTCTCAGCCCCCTTTAGTCTTGACATGGCAGGAATGAAAACCGTCAGCAGGATCTCTTCCGTGTTTTGTCTGCATGTCCGCAAGGTCCTAATGACCTCTATAGTTTCCATCGAGTTCATGGAGATCAGACTGTGTTTATTAACTATTGTCATACCTTACCCACCCCCAATATATTTCATCTCCTTTTGATCACTATTGCCCATTCACTGACATTTTTATGCACCATAAATATTGCAAAGCCTCTTGACTATGGTGCAGCGTTTGCTCCTATGTATGAGTCCCTTGGTCTCCTTTTGGGGTGAGGGGCTCAGAGTGGCCATCAGCACCATTTTCCATTTAGCCATGGTTTCTTGGCTCCTGGAGACCTGCTGGCAATGGGAAAGAGGAAGAAGGGACAGGAATGGTGAGGTCCTGAGAGACTCCCAGTTAATAATGTGGATTCAACCCTAATTCCTTTTTGGGGGGTGTTTGCCAGAAGTCATGATGAGATCAAGGTAACTGGCTGGGGAGGCCTCACAGTGCAAAGGCAGGAAGCAATCAGCAGGTCCCTAATGCGATGGATCTGGGAAGGACACCGTGAGTTCTAAGCTTGCCAGTGTCTGCAACATGGAGAAGAATGACAGCCTGGTCACAGAGAGCAATAAAAGTGATTGAGCATTCGTAGGGACAGATTTACAGCAAAGGTTCTGAGAGCTGAGTACATTTGATTGTGGCCCAGCAGAGCAAGTGAAGAAAGGGGAGGGCGGTGGGTTCCCTGCAGAAGACTGAGTATGGATAGAGATGGACCTGGAAGGAAGGGAAAGGAACTGGGAGATATGGAGAGGGAGACTGGAGAAAGGGAGGGGGGAGGGCGGTGGGTTCCCTGCAGAAGACTGAGTATGGATAGAGATGGACCTGGAAGGAAGGGGAAGGAACTGGGAGATATGGAGAGGGAGACTGGAGAAAGGGAGGGGAAATGGACAGAAGAGGAAGACTTTTTGCAAAAAATAAGAGTCTTTGTGCAGCCGCAAGAGTCCTGGAAATTGAGGGGTAGCTGGGGGAGGCTTGAGGTTGCCAGGGTTGGCGTGACATTCAGGTGCTAACCACCTCTCTGTCAAGGTCACACCTGGGTTCCTCTTCCTTGCACCCTCCCACTCCCCTGCTGGGATCACAGTTAGCTGGATGCACTGCCTCCCCTGATATGTGAGCTTCCTGGGAATCCAGCATCCAGTAAGGGGCTCAGCATAGAGTTAGGGGCTCCAGGAAGACTATTATTTCAAGGCACTCGGTTTGGGGTAGACAGGGCTGTTCTGGGTAGGGTGGTATAGAGATGGTTAAATATTCTTCAGGAAGCTCTTTCCTTGATGTATTTCTTAATTACCATCCAAGAAGGTCTGTGTCTGGGGAAACCTCTTTATGCTGCATTTACTAGAAGCAATAGACCCATGGTAATGACGCTCTGAGATCCAGAACTGAGCCTTGGGGGAGTAGGATGAGGTTGAACTGTTGGAGAAGTGTCTTCAAATCCACTTCCAAAATTACAGTGTAAAGCTCTTCAAAGAAGAGATGAAATAAGGATAATCATAATAGTCATGGTGAGGTCCCACATTTCTGTACCACTTATAGGTCACAGAATGCTCTCACAGCCATTAACAGTTTACCCTTGTAGCATCCTTGCCTATCTCAGTGGGTTGTCAGGAAAATCAAAGGTTTCCCCCAGGAATTGAGACTCCAGGCATGCCCCGCTTTAAGCAAATCCAGCTGTGTGCTTTTAGCAAAGAAAGCCTGCTTCACAGAGGAGTTTAACGGGTTTATTTGAAATGGCGGCTTCCACTAGCATGCAAGGAAGTAAGAGGCGATTTACTAGAAGGTTTGCTTGATTCGTAACTATCTTGTTCAGGACCAGCTGTATGCCTGTAGCATCTAATGTGTGCTGAGTGTGGCTACTTATGCTGGGAAGTGTGGGATTGAATCTGATGTGGTCTGTGCCCAAGAGAGGGGAACTCTTTGCATGTTTGGGCTCATTCTCCAACCCCTCCCCTCCACACACAGTTATTTCAGGAACTGCCCTATGTATCTAAGATGGCCAGGATCCAAACTGGTTTGGAACCCTTGTCTGGCACCTCATCTTAGAGCTGGCAAGGAGAGGCAGTTCCTTTGCAGTGGACAGAACTGTAAGATGTAGCACTGTGGAGTTGTTGGTGGCCACGCTTGCTGCCCTGTGGAGACAGCTGGTCTTCACTGAGAAAAAATGACCCCCACACAGGGAAAGGTGAGACAGGGGAGTTGGAGAGCCACCTAGTGCCATCTGTGGCCTGGATCTGAGTCTCCTGATACCTTCCCTCCTGCGGTTTCGTTGTTCAACTTTGCAATCTATGATTCGATCATTTCTTCCTTTTAATTTGAGTGGGTTCAAGTTAGGTTTCCTTCATTTACAATCAAAAGAATTGCAAACAGAATTCTTTGCTGAAGGGAGACAGATGCACATGGCCAGATCCAGATCCTTTGATATTTACAAAGACAGTTAAACTTGGTGGTTGAGAGTTGTGCTTCAAATATCTGAAACACCAAAGACCAGAAATATCCAAATGCTGACCAGAGGAGATCAGTTAAATAAATATTAGTATGTATCCATACAAGGAAACATGATGTTGCTGCAGAAAAAAAGGAATAGTGAATTAGTCTGCTTCTGTTGCTTATAACAAAAATACCTGGAACTGGGTAATTTGTAAGAAAACGGAATTCATTGCTTACAGTTTCAGAGGGTGGGAAGTGTCCAGGGAAAACATCTGGTGAGATGACTGTACAGCAATGTAGGATGTCATATGGCAAGAATTGCGGAGCGGAGAGAGAGAGAGAGAGAGAGAGAGAGAGAGAGACAGACTTCCATGTGCTCTCCTTTTAAAGCCCTCAGAACCACGCCCCTGACCGCCATTATTAATCCATTCACTATGGCATGGTCCTACAATCAAATCACCTCTTCAAGGCCACACCTTTCAATGATCATAATAGGATTTCAACAGTTACAGTGGGAATTAAGCTTCTAATATACAGACTTTGGGGGACACAATCCAATCAGTCCACAGCAAGTAGTTTTCTACTGTGACATAGAAAGAACTCCAAGCTGTTTTGTTAAGTTAAAGTAAGGTGCACTTTGAGATATGACTACATACCTATCAGAATGGATTAAAAAAGAACCTGACAATACCAAGTGCTGATGAGGAAGCAGAGTGACGGGAGCTACCCTGCATTTCTGGTGAGAATGGAAAATGGAACAGACTCTCTGGAACATGATTTGGCAGTTTCACATAGAGTTAAGCGTATATGTGCCATATGACCCAGCCATTCCACTCCTGGGTTATTCCAAGATAAAGGGAAACTTACAGTCACGCAAAAACCTGTACACAATTGTTTGTAACAGCTTTATTTCTAAAAGCAAAAAATTGAAAACGACCCAAAGGTCTTCCAACAGGTCAGTGAATAAACAAACTGTGCTACATTCATGCAATGGGACACTACTCAGCAACA
>NW_007728409.1:271210-291540 GCF_000696425.1 Galeopterus variegatus
AAAAAAAACGAGGTGCAGAACAATGTATATAATATCTATCTTTTATATAAAAAAGAAGGGGATAAGAATTTATACTCATATTTGCTTATATATGCTTAGAGAAACTCGGAATTAAAATAAGAGCCGGAGAACAATAGTTACTACAAGAGGAGGGTGGTTACAGACACAGGATAACGTTGAGAAGGCTTTGCTCTTTTCTTTGACACTTTCTGGGTTTTGAATCATGTTTATGATTCTCAAAAGTTAAGAAAAGATGAACTTTAGAATTCTGTGTAGCTATGCTTGAATCATGGCTCCAGTATTTACTGGCTGTGTTACTTTGTACAAGCCAATTCATCTTTTTGTGCCTCAGTTTTCATACCTATAAAATGGAGCTATAATAATAGTACATATTTCATATGAGGATTAAACAATGTGACGTATATAAGGTGCTTAGCACTCTTCCTGCCTGGAAATATAGTGGTTTGTATTCTTCTCACATCCCCCTACTTTGTAGAGATGGAACCCAAAGCAGAGAGAGGTGAAAGGCTGGTACAAGGCCACACACTAGCAAACACTGGAGCTTGAACTCAAATCCACATCTGTCTTATTCCAAAGCCTACTACCTTGACCTCTACACTCCCCACCTCTATTTCCCACTTGGTAGTTCCTTCTCTGAGTTTCCAGCTAGGATGAGGGAGGAAAGGAAGACAGCTGACCCGCTGCACAAATGTACTGTCCCCTCCAATCTCTTTCCTGTATCCAGATAATGTTCTGAATGTCACTGCCTTGGCAAGTGGCTGCCCTGGGAAGGGTGGGTCATGGCCATGGTCTTGGTGAGGCACTGGGACGCAAGGGTCAGTGCGTCTAGATTGGGCTTCTAGCTGGGCCCTGCAGCAGAGGACAGAGCAGCCACGGGGCCTGGTGCCAGAACACATTTTAATAAAATAAATTAATTTCACATTCAACCGTAATTTCTGTTATTTATTAAATCAATGGCTTTCTCAGTATATCTTGAGCTGAATGCAGGTTGGGGTGATGGTGGCTCTCAGCCTGCTGGGGGAGTGTGATTTGGGGACCTTGTACTTGGAGGCAGGTGGGAGGATTTGCCCCCCAGATGGGCAGTGCTCTAGGAGAGAGGGAATTTGGGCCCGGGGGCTTCTACCTCATGCAGTCCCACCTCCAGACACGGCTCGGCTGTCTGCTCAAGCTTTGCCCTCATGCAGATTGTTTCTTGCTTCCAGGCTTCGGTTTCCTCATGTGGACAGAGGTTACCAACGACCTATGTTCTTCTGCTTCTGACCCTCCTTGGCTCTCATCTCAGTTTTGCCACTTGGAAACGTGGTGAGGGTAACAGAGGGGACATTGGCTTGGACAGGTTGCATGTGACAGCTTTTAACTTAAGAAGAGTTGAAACAGAAGGAAGAGAATGAAGCAAAGGCAGAGAGATTAACCTATGTTCTGCTTCTGACCCTCCTTGGCTCTCATCTCAGTTTTGCCACTTGGAAACGTGGTGAGGGGAACAGAGGGGACATGGCTTGGACAGGTTGCATGGGTCAGCTTTTAACTTAAGAAGAGTTGAAACAGAAGGAAGAGAATGAAGCAAAGGCAGAGAGATTGAAACGTGCATGACATTTATTCATGCATTCAGCAAATGTTGTTTGAGTCCCTACTTTGTAGCAGGACTTTTCTGAGCTGCTTCTGGGACAGGGGCATAAGAGCCACACCTGTCAAGGGGATCAAAGTTTAATAGGGAGACAGAAGACAAGGACGGTGTCCGTGGCAAGCACTGCAGAGAGAAATGCCATGGGAGTGAAGGAACCAGGAGGCAGGGCGGGGAAAGCTGTCCTCTCCCTGGGGGTTCATCTGAGGGAAGAAACTGATTTCTGAAGTGGATGTTTCAAAATGGTGGCCCATGGGCCAAATTCCAGTATTTGGATCATAAAGTATGTTAAAAAGTATGAACTTCTAAATAGGTTTTTACATAAAAACGTGGAATTCTGTTTTGAAGACCCAGCAGCATGGGCCACCTTCCCACACAACAGTGGTTGGCTGGAGCCTTAAGCATGGGGTCCCCGGATCCCCAGTCCCCACTACTCCCTATTGTGGCCCCTGCCTGCAAACCTCAATTGTTTCCTTCACCTTCCTGACTTTACTGATGTGTGAGTTGTGAGTGCTGGGCTTGTTCGTCCTATAAAGAACCTACCAACGTACTGGTTGGCTCTATTGTGGGCCGAGTGAGTGGAGTCCTGCCACATGTCCCCGGTCCCTACAGCCGTTTTGTGCTTCTAATCATCATAAACACAGTCCAGGTCCACGCTAGAAAGATGGGAAGCATCCTTCCAAGCCCAAAGGGCCCCCCTTGGCAGGTGCGGCATCCAATTCAAATGGTTTTCTTTTTTTATTCGCTCATCTGAAAAGTTCTCCCAGATCCTCCGTCTTGTTAACAACCTACACACCACGCTGTGCTTAAAGTTCAGATCGCCATAGGATACGGAGCCTTAATTAATCTCAGTCCCTGCGTTCTAGAACACTTAGAGCAATTATAATTTACTGTCGGAAAAGCAATTTGGGGAAATGGTGGTGTTCGCGCCCGCGATCAGGGCACCACCAAATGCCACTTCCCGTGCACGTGCTGCCTGCCAGGGGAGTGAGACCTTCAGTCTACAGCTCTGGGAGGTGTCTGAGCGGAGAAGGCGGAGGACAGGGAGCGGGCATGGGCATGGATGTCACCCCGCTGAGCTTACTTCCCATCTTGCAATTCAGTCCAGCTTCACCACCGCCTTTCCATGTGCCTCCTCTGTCCCAAGCGCCGTGTGGCTCTGGCAGATGCCAAGGCCCGTTTCTTGTCCTCTGCCCTCACCCCTTTCCTGGCCACTGCCCCTGCTTCCCTGCTCCACAGAGAGAAGTTCCCTTTTTTCCTTCTGAACTCTTTCCTGTTAAAGGTTGGAGTGTCATATCATTCAAATGACTCCGAGATGACCGGGTCCAGTGGACTCACCAGGCATGTTTTCAGTGATCATTTGGGGGATGGGATTGAAACACTGCAGCTCAGATGGAAATGCTCACAGCCACACAGGGTCTGGAGCACGCACTGCTGGACACGGCTGTGTGTTTACAGGCCAGTTTGCCCTGCTGCTCTGTGCTGTCCACCAGCCAGAAGCCACAACCCGTTTATCTACCGACTCCAGGACACAGCGCGAGGCCGCACACACAGTGGGCAGGTAATAAATGTCCACTGGGATGATTAACTTAAACACATGTACACACCAGTCTACGTGCAAATATAAATATCCACAGGGGAATGAGCTGATGATGGCATTTATGTATTCATTCATTCATGCATTCATTCACTCATGCATTCAACCAATACTGACAGGTACCAGGACCTGTGCTAAGTGTTGGGGATATTGAAATGAATATATCTTTGTTTCTGATCCGGCTTAAAAGTATCCATAATGTGGTGTGATAAGAGCTCTTAGTAGAGGATCATTTAGGGGGTTAAGGGGGCATCCAGGAGGGGCCCCTGACTGTCTGGTGTTAGGAATACATGCCGGAAGAGGTGATACTTGAGCACGGCTTATCTGTGTGCTTATCTCCAGCACTGCACTTCAAAGTTATTCCAAGTTTATCTGCTTATGTGTCTGTGTCCCTTTAGAAAAGGGACCCTGTCTCAGCTACCCTTGAATCCCCATCACCTAGAGCAGTGCTGGCATGTGGGAGAATGTGGTTATACATGAACATTGGATAAATGAATGAATGAGTGAGCATTTTCCAGCAGGGCAGGTGGGGAAGGGTGCATCGGGGGGAAGGTGGAAGAATGCAGGCCGGGCAGGGGGGAGAGGGAGTATCTGGTGCTGAGGGCCCGAGAACAGGGCCGGAAGGAAATGTGGACAGTGTCAGGGTGTGGAGGAAAACAAGCACCAAGGTCAGTGACCAGGAGCACAGTGGGGCCACACACTCTGCTACCCTCAGGAGCAACGGAGACAGAGGGATTGGGGAGGAGGCAGGAGTGAGCCGACAGGGAGGGCTGGGCCCTTGGGGAGTGAAAAGTATGTGACTCACCCACAGCACTGGGTGCAACGTTCAAGAAATGCTGTTAGCCAAACACAATATTTGGGCCTTAAAGTCATAGGTTTGCAACCCTCTCACCCCCTGCTTAGTACTGACGGAGGTGACTTGGATTTCTGGAGTGTGGGATCAAATGCCAGCCCTGCCCTTCCTGCTGCGAGAGCTTGGCCAGGCCTCTTTCCCTCTCTGCCCCTGGTTTTCTCATCAGTTGGCTCACCTGCCCTGCCCACCTGCCAGGTGAGTTGGGGTGATGGATGCTCAGTGCTCTGCAGAGGTTGAGGTGCTTCTGTTCTGAGGATGAGCTAACTGAGGTCTGGGCTCTCCATGGAAAGAGCTGGACTGTAGTGGGCAGCCTACAGCAGATCTCCTGGAATACCTCACCTGAGGCAGCACTCTGTGAGAGCAGGAGATGCCCCTGACTTGCGTGGAGAAGGGGCCTTTATGCAGCTGGAAAGCCTGGGGCACAGAGAGTTCTGGGCTGGTCCTCGAGGAGATTCTGGAAGAGCCAGAGCTGCTAAGAGAGGATGGTAGCAGGGGGTGGACACTCGCAGTTGGGGGGTGTCCTCAAGGCTGCCCCGCAGATTGATTACCTGGGACGTGGCCGGAGCAGGAACAGAAATAAGGTTGGGCAGAGGGTGGTCGGGAGGGTGACTTCCACAGACCTGGGACAAAGTGCTGGGATGAACTTCTCATCAACACCTCTGGGCTACTCACAGCCAGACACAGAGGCCCCGTTCGCCCCACCAGGGTCTGGGCCCAGAGTTTGCTCCTTCCCTATCTGGATGCCTATGCCGTCCCCAGGTGGGCTTTAGGGAACCCCAGCACAGTCTAGTGGGAACTGTTAAGTGGGGATCATTAGACGAGGTTCGCTTGTCCCCAAAGAGAGGCAAGGATCCCAGGGAATGTCTGCTGAGAGGGCCCTGGCAACCATATTTTCCAGGCCTTTTATGTCGCTTGTCTGGAGAAAGAAGGGCTTGCCCAGGGTCTCCCATCTTCTTAAATATAGAATCTTACAGGCCTCGGTTGCACTAGAATTCTCTCTTTAATTCCCAAGTGTCCAGTAGTCAAGGATTCAGAGTGTCACAGGGCTGAAAGGGACCACAAAGTTGATTTAGTCCTCTTCTGGTCCCCCCTCCACTCTCACTGGCAGACCTGCTTTCCCTCTTCTCCGTGCCGTGGTTTAAAACTCCCTGCCGCCTGGGGTGGCCCTGCCCACTGGAGGGGCTTTGGGAGGGCAGACCAGGTGCCCAGAGTCATCAAAATCAACTTGCGAGAGACTCTTAGCCCCGTGTGGCATCTGCCTGTGTGCCACTGTGTCTCCAGCAGCTGCAGAAGTGGCTGGCACAGAGTAGGTGCTCCATACGTACTGTGGAATGAACAAGCAAATGGTTTAGAGCCCCAGGGAGAGCCAGCACACAGAGCAGCGCTCAGGCTCCAGAGGCCTAAGAGCATGACACACGCACGTGCTGAGCACCCACCAGCAGGCAGCAGGAGGCTGGGTCCTGCCCTCAGGGAGTGCACTATGCAATGGGCAGGCAGAGGGAGAAGGTCAGCAGAGCCCTCCAGTCCTGCATAGCTGGAGAACCCACACTCGCCCTGGTAGCTGGGGAGCAAGCCTTTCTCTCGGGAGCTTTCTGGGCCCCACCATAGGTAGCTGTTCCTTCTTCCCTTGTCTTGTCTTCCTGCAGGTCCATTCAATCTCCAGGACCTGGTTCAAGTAGCCCTCTTCTGGGAAGTCCTCCTGTACCCTTTCCAGTCTGGCTGTCTCTCGGACCAACTCTGTGCACAGCTGGACTTAGGGGCTCCGTGTTTACTGAGCATCTGTTGGGTCCAAGGCCGTAAGCTTGGGTGAGTGTTTGTTGCGTGAATGTGTGACCTGTCGGCCTGGGGACAACTTTCCCTCCCCTTCATGGAGGGTGCAGGCGGGGCACTGGAGGCCTTGGCCCTGCTCAGTGTCCCCTGCCTCTGGTGGCACAGGCCCCTGGCATGCTGACATTCATGTTCTTTTGGCTGTGCACCATACACTGTGCTTGGCCCAGGTGTGCGTTCTCATTTTATTCTCCCCACAGTCCTGGATTTGAGTCCTTTTCATTCTCATCACACAAACCTGCAAGAGTGGAGGCTCAGGGGCTCAGAAGGCCAAAGGCCACACAGCCCTGGTGTGGCTCTAAGCTCGATCGCGTAGCCAGGGTGTTGGTGAAGGAGGGGCCTGCGTCCAGCCAGAGGGGACAGAGGACCCCTCCAATCACATTCCAAATGCTAAAAGAGGCTCTGCCTGGGGACCAGGGGACTTGCTCAGGTCCTGAGGGAGCTGTCGCAGGGAGCTTCCTGGGCTGCTCTGTCCTGCTAGCTTCTCTGGTCTCTCCTCAAGGACTGGGCCGAGGGGGGCCTCCCGTTTCTGCTGCTTTCCCACCATGCCCTGCATGTGGACTGATCCTGTCACCGGGTCTCCACACACCCAGAGTTCAGGGCTCGGGCTTTTATCACTCGATGGAATAAGCAAGGGCACTAAAGACATGCGGCTTGATCATGTCATTTTTGGAGATTGTCGAACCCCCTGCACAGCCACCTGGCATTTTCCTCTTTAACCTAAACAGCGTCCTTCCCAGATGGTCACCAAGGAGTCAGCATCCTCCAGGGGAAGGCAGGAGGCCAGGCTTATGTGTCAGCACTGCCTCTGACTGGCAGTGAGGATTTGCCCCTGGGGTGCTCAGAGGCCTCCCCTATTAGTGGGGCTCAGACCTGTGCTTCGGGGATATGGGGGGGGCTAATGAAGGTGCAGGTGAGACTCTTTGTAGCCCAGTTTTGGCTGAGCTGCCCAAAGCTGGGGACCAGGCAACTGACACCGGTGTCATAGTCTGTTTACGCAGCTATAACAAAATACCCGAGACTGAGCAATTTCTAAAGGCTAATGAAGGTGCAGGTGAGACTCTTTGTAGCCCAGTTTTGGCTGAGCTGCCCAAAGCTGGGGACCAGGCAACTGACACCCGGTGTCATAGTCTGTTTACGCAGCTATAACAAAATACCCGAGACTGAGCAATTTCTAAAGAACACGAACTTATTTCTCACCATTTTGGTGGCTGGGAAGTTTAAGATCGAGGCACCGGCAGGTTTGGCTGCCTGGTGAGGCTGCGTCCTCTGGAGGGGAGGAGCACCGTGTCCTCATGTCACAGAAGGTGGAGGGGCAAGAGACCAAGTGCTGCATGACGACTCTTTTCAAGGGCCTCCATCCCATTCACAAGGGAGGAGCCCTCATGGCCTAATCACCCATTAAACGTCCCACGTCTCAATACTATCACATTGGCAACACCTGAAATTTGGAGGGGGCACACTCAAACCAGAGCACTGAGAAATCTCCTATCCAAAGGAGGTGCTAGACCAGCTGGGAGGTGAGTGACAGCCGGTTTTGTGACCCTTTGCTCAGTGCTCACCTCTGTGAAGGGGTAAGGAAGGAGCCAAAGGAAAGGTTCCTTCAGAGAGAAGGGTGGGTGCTGGGGTATTTGTTTTCCCCCCTTGTCTCCTACCTAGCTCAAAGAGAGCTTGCGAAGGTGCCCTTAAGTTTGGGAACCACAGAGACAGGTTTCTGCTCCATGGCCAGGAAGTCTGAAGTGGAGCAGCTGTAGCTAGAAGGGTCTGAGGTAGCTGAGGGGTCCTCAGGTGGTGAGCCGCCTTCCCTTGCCAGTACGGGTGCAGTGAGGGCCCATGCCCGAGGGGCTGGCTGTGGGACTCCTTCAAGAGAGCAGGCCCAGAGTGGCTGTGTAGCTTCCAGAGGATCCCCGGATGATCAGGGACTTAGGATGTATCTGAAGGTGACCAGCTGGGACTGAGATGATGGAGTCTGCAGTGGGGACTCACCTGAGAACTCATGACAGCCCCACATGAGAAATAGCCAGACTTTATCCACCAGCTCCAGAGAGGACCATGCAGGTCCCAGCTGCACTGCTGTAGGAGGCTGTACGTCCTGCCTTGGTCCCCTCTCCCCCAAGCCTTACCCGAGGGGTTGGAATACAAGGTTATGCACTGAAGGAGGGCAGAGGTCAGGAGAGGGGAGCTGGGCTGCTTCTCTGCTTCAAGGCCAATGGCATTCCAGCCAGACTGGTGGAAGAAACAGGCTGGAAATGGGAGGAGAATGTACTCTTAACTGGACTGGACATTTTAATTAGTGAAATAATATTCTTTTTGGTTAAGTGACCAGATGGCTTTTTATTACAGAAGACTCCTAGGAAAAAGGCATGGGACCTGTCAAGATTTCATTCAGCTCAGGGAAAGAACTATACTCATCAAGTGGGTTTAAGTTTTGATATTTTGTGCATCATGGATTTTTTGCATGAATTTTGATTTTGAAGGATATTGTATTAACTATTTATTCTGATGACTGAGATTTTTCGTGCCTCCTTAAATTTTATGCCCAAGGCAAGTACCTCCATTGCCTCACCCTGATGCCCATCCTGGTGGGGAGGAGAACGCAGGTCATTTCCAGCTTGCATTTGATCAAGATGAGTGGATTCAGTGTGACACTTAAGTGTGAGGACTCTAGCATGCTGTGTGGCAAAGTAGTGATAGCAGTGATGGTGACGATGACGACAATGGATGCTTACGTAGAGCTGGGCGCTGTTCTAGTTCAAATCATTCAATCCTCGTGACTACTCTACATGTATGGAAGATGCTGAGAGAGGTTAGGCAACCTGACCAGGGCCACACGGCAGGTGAGTGGCAGAGCTGGGATTTGAACCCAGGCAGGCAACCTGTCCAGGGCCACATGGCAGGTGAGTGGCAGAGCTGGGATTTGAACCCAGGCAGGCAACCTGTCCAGGGCCACATGGCAGGTGAGTGGCAGAGCTGGGATTTGAACCCAGGCAGGCAACCTGTCCAGGGCCACATGGCAGGTGAGTGGCAGAGCTGGGATTTGAACCCAGGCAGGCAACCTGTCCAGGGCCACATGGCAGGTGAGTGGCAGAGCTGGGATTTGAACCCAGGCAGGCAACCTGTCCAGGGCCACATGGCAGGTGAGTGGCAGAGCTGGGATTTGAACCCGGGCTGTCTGGCTCCAGTGTCCGTTCTCTTTCTCGCTTGCTATGTACACCTGCCTCCCTACTTGACAGCAGCATTGTTAGGTGTTACCAGATTCTGCCTGCACTGAAAGTCAGAGGCTGGTGCTTCCGCTGCAGGTGCTTTCCCAGTCTGCTGTCTTTGGAAATTGATGGTTGAAACCCAACTTGAGCCGTGAGCCTGGTTTATCTGCTCCCCCCGCCCCCCTCCCTGGGTACAGTACAACTCTGGTACTCAATGCCCAGCCTTCAGTTCTACCTCCTGTTCCCCGGAGGGCCCCTACCTTGGCGTCCAGAGGGTGGTCCTGGGAGCTAGAGACCAGGGCAGTGGTGCAGATGAGAGAGTGATGTCAAAGCCATGCTGATTTGCAGATGGAAATTTACATACATAATATAATTTGGACCAACTGAATCATGGATTAAGAGGGAGTCACTTGACAAGACACACGCACTCTGGTGGGTGACCGAGGAGATGGAAAGCCCTTGAGATGCCTGTAGCAAAAACATGCTTTTGTTTTTGAAGGAGATGGCCATTTCCAAATTCCACATTTTAACAACCTCTCTCCTCACCCCCTTTCCCTCCAGGTCACAGCTGTTGAGATGGAAAACTTTTTGGGCAATTAGCAATTAAATCCAAGGTGCAGTGAGCATACACCTGGGTGCAGCAGGAGAGGAAAGAGCTGGGATACCTCCTGGACCGGACAGGGTCTGCGATGTATGACCCCAGTCCTACAACAAGTGAGGATCTGGCGCTGGGCACATGCTGGGCCAAGGAGAGGAGGGCAAGGAGTCACTTTTCTGGACACGTATGTCTGGATTTGAATCCTGGCTGCGTAACCTTGAGCACCTGGCTTCACCCCTCCGAGTCTTAATTTCCTCATCCAAAAAATGGGGAGAATGTTCTGTCATTACCTATAGCGACTGTCAGGGGAAAGAGATGTGATAACCGAGGAGAGTAGAGCATTGGCACTGATGTGGGCTTCCTGGAGGAGGCAGACAGAGCTGACTGGTAAGCTGGAGAGTGGGCCTTGGCACTGACAGGGTTAAAGAGGAGATTTTGGGTGGAGTAGCTGGGAGCCCCTCATTGCGCCCAGAACTGCCCTCCCCAGACTGCCCTCTCCTCCTTCCCACCCTCCTCTCCTGAGACTGCGGGCTTCCCCCAGCTAAGCAGGGCAATTTGTGGATTAGGCATATCCTGACTGTGGTACAGTGAGAGCTGCCATGTTGCTGCCTGGTGGACCTGGGCAGGTCCCATCTCCTCTCTGGGCCTCAGCCCCATGAAATGCTGCGGGCTTTCCCCAGCTAAGCAGGGCAATTTGTGGATTAGGCATATCCTGACTGTGGTACAGTGAGAGCTGCCGTGTTGCTGCCTGGTGGACCTGGGCAGGTCCCATCTCCTCTCTGGGCCTCAGCCCCATGAAATGCTCTGGGGCAGATGATATCTCTGTGCACATTAAAATTGCATTCTCCGCCCACTTAGCCACAAATGCTAGCACATCGGGACAGTCCCTTGTTCTCTGGCCTTTCGTGTCCTCGACTCTAAAGTCACATCATGGGGAAGGTGGGGGTTGGGCACAATAGTTTCAGGGACTCTTTTCGCTGTTCCTTTTAAAGATTCTATGAAAACTAATACCAGTGACTAAAAAAACTGTTTAAAGGAAAATCCCTGAGAATCACAATGCTGTAAGATTTGATTTCTCAGAACTGATCAGGGAGGGAGACTATGGGATGCCTGAAGGTGGTGGGTGTGTGTATGTGTGTGTGTGTTCTCTTTTCTTGCACTCCAGTGAATCCACCTTGACAAAGAGTATGAAATGAAAATCTTCCACCTTGTAGTAAAATTAGAGCCAGCATCGCTGTCCTTAAAAACAAACAAAAAGGCAAAAAGGCAACCTCAGAAACATTACGACCAGCTGCCTGCTAGATTCCCCTGCCAAGGAGGTGCCTGTGACACAGTTTATGACCCTGAGGATTACTGTGGTCTTGATGCTATCATCCTAATTGCAGGAGCAGAGCTGCAGCCAGCGGTCCCCAAGCCCCATGCTCTGGCCAACACGATGCACCCAGCTCTCAATCTGACAAATTCTTTACTCTGACTCTACCTGCTCCAAATTACTTTGTGGCAGCTGCAGGCTTCCTGGCTACTACTGATTTTCTTTTCTTCCTTCCTAAAATGGGGTTGCGAAAGCCCAAAGAGGAGGTGGCAGGAGGGAGCAGAGCACCTGATTCTTCTACTTAGAGTCCCCTCCCCAGTGGCAGGAGAGGCTTGGAGAAGGAACCCTGTCTTTCTGGGTTACGAACTGGTGAAGCACATGGGGGTTCTGAGTATCTGGGATCATTGGCAATGCCAGCATTTGGGCCTTAGCCTTGAGACCAAGGGAGCCACCAGTGTCTCCAGAGCCCAGCATCCTCAGGCTGGAAGGCATGGAGGAGGGGCCTGGCTCAGGACCTCCCCAGCACATGTGCTGGGTGTAGTGCATGCTGCCTGATGTTGCTTGGAGGGGAACTGCAGAGGGCAGGATGCTGAGAAGCACCGGTCTTGCCACCAGACTTCCAGGTCCTGGATCCACTTCCACAACTCACTTGCTCTATGACCTGTCTTGGAAATTGACCTTCCCTCTGTGGGTCTTGGCTGCCCATTTGTAAAACCTGGACTTTAAGGCTGGGGTTGAAAACTAGTGGCCCTGAGATTTGGCCTGATGTAGTTGTTTTGTTTGGCTGAAATAGTGCCTTCAAACCAGGACATTTTATAGTTAAAAAACATCTAATTTGGGGGTGAAAAAAATCAGAAGACTGAGAAAATAGGCTCACGTTCTCATGTAGCAAAAAGTGGCTGGACCTGGAAATTGACAAGCTAATCCTAAAATTCATCAGGGTCAAGAGACTCAAAATAGCCAGAGTGAGCTTGGAGGAGAACAGAGTCAAAGGATGCACAGCTCCAGATTTTGAAAGTTACTGTCAAGCCATAGTAATCAAAACAGTGTGGTATTAGCACAGGGTAGACATATAGATCAACAGACTGGAACTGAGAGTCTAGAGATAAACCTTCATGTCCACGGTCAATGGTGCCATTTTCAGCAAGGGCACCAGGACAATAAAATGGAGAAAGAAGAGTAGCAGTCTTTTCAACAAATGGTGATGGTACAACTGGATTTCCATATGTAAAAGGATGAGTTTGGACCCCTACCTCATACCACATACAAAAATTAATTCAAAATTGACCAAGACCTAACTGTAAGAGCTAAAACTATAAAATGCTTAAAAGAAAACTTAGGTGTAAGCCTTTGTGACTTCAGATTTGGCAAAGGTTTCTTGCACATGACACCAAAAGTACAAGTGGTAAAAGAAAAATTGGACTTGAAAATCAAAAACTCATGCTGCAAATAATACCGTTAAATGAAAAGACAACACCCAGAATGGGAAAAAATATTTGCAAATTATATATCTGTTAAGGGGATTGTCTTCAGAATATATAAAGAAATTGTACAACTTGATAATAAAAAGATAAATAAAAAGATTTTAAAAAATGGGCAAAGGATCTAAATGGATATTTTGCCAAAGAAGATACACAAATGGCCAATAAACACATTTAAAAAATGCTCAGTCTCTTTAGTTATCAGGGAAATGCAAATCAAAACCACAATGAGATATTATCTCACACACCACTAGGATGGCTGTAATAAAAAGACAGTAACAGGTGCTGGCGAGGAAGTGAAGAAATTAGAGTCTTCTTACGCTGCTGCAGGGAGTGAAAAATGTTTCAGCCACTTTGGAAAACCATGAAATTCCTCAAAATATTAAATATAGAGCTCCTACATGAGCCAGCACTTCTATTTCTAGGTATGGAAGCAAAATAAATGAAGACATGTCTGCACAAAACCTTAAGCACAAAGGACCACAGCAGCATTGTTTGCAATAGCCAAAAACACGGAAACATGCAAATGTCCATCAATCAATGCATGGATGAATGAAACGTGGAATTCGTACAGTGGAATATTATTTGGTAATAAAAAGGAATGAAATTCCAGTGCATGCTACTACATGAATAAACCTTGAAAACAACATAGTAAGTCAAAGAAGCCAGTCACCATATAGTATACGATTTCATTTATATAGAATGGCCAGAATAGGCAAATCTACACAGGTACAAATAAACACATTAGTGGTTGCCTAAGGCTGGTGGCAGTCGGTGGAGAGAATGGGGAGTGGCTGATAAATAGGCACAGGGTTTCCTTTTGGGGTGACAGAAATGTTCTAATATTAGGTTGTGGTGATTGTCATACGACTCTGTGAATATGCTAAAAAACATTGGACACTTGAAATGGGTGAGCTCTACGGTATGTGAATTACACCTCAATAAAACTACTGTAAAAACGTGGCTGGACCTGAGATGGGGCACCTGCCTTTAGATGGGGCAGGTACTCCTGGATTATCAACGTCCCCACCTGGCTTTTCACCACTTAAGTTACCTGCCTGGCCTTTCAGCATTTGAGTTTGCAGGCCGGGATCAGAGAGGCTCACTGAGGACACTTCTTGATTCTCTTTCTCTGAGATCTTTGAAAGTCTTCCCTCCTGGAAACATTCTCTCTTGCTGCTGCTCACCTACTATATGACCTTGGAGGCTGCACTTCTACGAGCCTCAGTTTCCCCATAGGTGCTGGGAGATACTTGAACTTGCCCATCACTCAGAGCCCCTATAGCCCTGGCCTTCTGCAGGTCCGTGAACCTGAGAGATTGTGGCCCTCACTACCCTTTCCCTCCCCTCTCATTTAACTGACAGCCTCCATGGGCTTTGGAGTATACTGTGGGGTGGGAAGGGCCTGGGATTGGGGGACAGCATGTGGGTCACAGACTTGAGAGGTGACTGCAGGGCATTCTCAGAGCACTACCCATTTGGCCAGGAGTACATTCAGAGCAGAGCGCTGCTTGGGAGCCAACCTGGCCAGAGGGCTGGGCTGGCCGAGCTCCTGGAGCCAGGCCTTGTGACAAGATGGAACACAGCTGGGAAGCCACTGGAGCCGCCAGCCAGGGCTTCTGGGAGCAGAGCAGAGAGGCACCAGGGAACCAAGCCCTCCCCTGTGGAAGGGGATGGGGAAGGTGGTGCCCCTCACCCACTGTGTCTCGAGGGAAAGTGAAAAGCCAAGTTGTGGGCCAACGAAAGGGAGGAAAGCCCAGCCACTCTGTGTGCCAGGCACTGGCCGAGGCACTGTCCCCTCTGCGCTACCTCGCAAGGACAGTGCTGCTGTGATCACTGCTGTTCATGCTGCCGTGCCTACTTCTTAGGGTAGAAACAGAGGGGCAGCGCAGTTATGGATCTTGCCCAGCTCCCTCTGCTAGAAAGCGGCAGTGCTCGGTTCTAGAGTTCACACTCTTGACTGCTCCACCGACTGCGGATTTTCATTAAAACTTTTTGAACTCACTTCTGCCTGTCCTCTGCACTCAGAGGCCGGAGTGGCCAGGAATGGGTTTGTTTTCCAGTTGCTGTCTCTGGCGGTGGGCTAGAGGAGTAATCTGACTTCGGAGCAAAGAGAATCTTCTACGGCTTTCTCTAGGCCACAAACCCAAATGCCTAAAGCGGTCAGGAAGGGTCTTCTCATTAGTGAAACAGCAGATTGATATAGGGAGTAGTAGGGTCTGTGGCAAACTAGAGGGCACAGGCCCCTTCTAAGGGGGAGCTGCCACCAGTTCCTCTTAATCGATCCCCTGTGAGAAGGTACCTCCATAAAGCCTTGATATTTTAATTTTTCAGGAGATACTAGAAATCAGTATTTGTATATAAAATGTGCTGATTTTTAAAAGCATTTCACAGGCCAAATAGAGCTCTGTCATCCTTATGAAATGCTCATAGGCGGGTCTAGGCTGTGGGTCACCAGTCCGAGGTCTCTTCTCTGGGTGGGAACCAACAGGCAAAAGCATTTCACAGGCCAAATAGAGCTCTGTCATCCTTATGAAATGCTCACAGGCGGGTCTAGGCTGTGGGTCACCAGTCCGAGGTCTCTTCTCTGGGTGGGAACCAACAGGCCCCTGGGCTCAGGGGGCTCTGAGAATAACTGGCCCAAGCCCAAAGTCACCAGCCTGCTGCTCGGGGACTGCCTGAGCCTCCCTTCTGGAGCCTCCTTGAGAACAGGGATGAGCAGAGGGTGAGGGAGAGGGAGGCCAGGAGGACATACCCCATGTGGTAGGTTTTGAGAGAAAGGGAGAGGTGGAAGGAGTGTAGACATGGGATGAAACGATGTGAAGTTGATCCACGTGTGGTAGAAAGAGCACTGGACTAGGGTCGAGGGGCCTGAGCCCTTGTAGTGGTTGAAACCCAGGTTTGGGGACACAGAGGTAGGTGAGCCACCCTTTCTGTCCTATGGAGGGCCCCGTCTGTCATGGTGGAAGTGGACATGGAAACAAACCCTGATCTCGCATGCCTCTTAGTACCCCCGTTGTCACACTGTGTCCAAGGGCTGCCCGCCGAGGAGGGGCCATCTCTGCAGCCTAGAGCCTGGGCTGGGAGAAGGCCTGCCGGGGAGGAAGGAGAGGGACTCAATGCTGTCATCTACATAAAGGGAGTGGTGGGGATGGGACAATTTAGATCTCAAGCTGTTGAGGCATGTGAGGGCAGGGTCTCTGGAGTAGTGGTGGGCTTTGTCTAGAGCATGTGTAGTATGTGGGCGGCGGCATGAAAAAGACCAGTGTGAGACCTGGCTCGGATCAGGAATGGCTTCGATGCTGGGGAAGGGGCTTATCAGTGGAATCACAGGGGTGGGGAGGAGCCATGGCAGGCTTGGGAGTGAGAAAGGGCCATGACGTATTTACTCACCCATTCATTCATCCAATTCACTCATTCATCCATCCATTCATTCATTCACTCGTTCATTCATGCATCAAATACATGTTGAGCACTGAGGGTCCACAGCAAGCAAAGCATACCAACTCCTGCCCTCATGGAACTTGTGATCTGGGGCAGGGGAGACCCAAATGAATGAAAGAATCATACAAATAAATTTATCACTGTGATCAGAGCTGTGAGGGGAGAGGTCAGGACCTGACCGGGAGCCGGGAGTGATGAGGGCGGGTGAGCATGGTGCTGGAAACCAGGGGGCAGGGACGCGGCCATGGGATGAGTCTGCGTTTATCCCAGGTGCCCGAAGCCCTGGGGCTGTGTTAGTCAGGGCAGGACTCGGCCAGGGCAGGGCCTTGCTGCGAACCTCGGGCAGTGCCACTGCCCTCGCGGCCTTGGATTTCCCATTGTACGAGGAATGGGCAGGACAAGGCCCCCTCCAAGGCCCCATGCAACTCCTTGGATTTCCCCCTCCTTGCTTGCTGCTATCCCCAAGCTTGTCATTTAGAAGACGCAGCAGCGTCCACGTGAATTTCACGTGGTGTTTTCTCCCACTTGCCTTCCTGCCTTCCTTCTGGTGCCTGTGCCCTTCACGAGCAGAGCCTGGGAAGAGGCGGGGGGACTGACCCCCTGTGGTGCCCTTCATGCCTGCCAGGGCACAGGGACCTGCTGATGAAGGCCCCACCCCTCGAGGGCTAAGGGCAACTTGTGTGTTTGGGGGGCCCAGACAGGTTGGGGCCTGGCTGTGGGTGGGGGACACTGTCCGTATTGAGGGTCAAGCTGGCTGAGTCTGACAAGCTGTGAGCATCCTGGTGGGATGGCTAGAGAGCTGGCCTGGAGCCAGGGGTCCTGGGCGCTGGCCTTCGCTCCGTCCTTAGCTTGCTGTGTGTCCCTGGGCAGTCACACCCATCTGGGCCTCAGTTTCCTCACTTGTAAGACAAAGTCAATGTTCCAGAGAAGTAGTTTTATTAGCAATATGGAGATCTTTTTTTTTTTTTTTTTCAAGGAAAACTTTACGTATCCTGATATTTAAGCCAGATAAAAGTGGACTTGCTCAGTTTATTGTGGTGGATGATGGAGCCCTGGGATGGATGAACTGGGCTGGATGGTCTCAAGGTTCCTGGGTGTGCTGTGATACTGGGGCAGGAAGAGAATCTGTCACTGTTTCAGGGCTGAGGATAATGGGGCCACACTCTGACTGGATGCGTGAGACTGGGGAGGACCAGGGAGGGTAATGGCCTGTCCTGGTGCCCACTGACACCTGCTCTTGGTCCAGAACACACAGCCTGGAGGAGCCTCTGGGAATTAAGAAAAGGTTTTCTCCACTCATATGTCCCCGTGGCTCTGGGGGGAATGTTCTGGAGCCTTGTTTTTCAGAGGCACCAAGATCCACACCCTCCCCTGCAGCTTTGTGGAATGTGGGAGGGAAGGAGAGGGGAGGGCAGCAGATCTGAGAGCAACCAGGCTGAGGCAACATCTTGAATTGTTTTTCAAACATGTTGGGTCCACCAAAGCCCTGCACACATCTTGTCCCCAGCACCCTGTCCCTGGATGTGCGAGCCCATATGTTCCTGGGCAAATGTGCTCCGTCCGCCCGGGCTGCATGTGCAATTAGCTCATCAGGATGCTGTTCTCTAATAGCCCTTTGATGTCCGACGAGCCCCCTAAGCCTGTGTGTTGCCTTCCCTTTGAAGCAGGACATTGTGTCTTGCCAGAAGTCAATGAAACGCCCTAGTAGAACAGAATGGTTTAATTCCCTCCTCAGATACAGGGCGGAGGAAGTTCAAACAGGCTTCCGCCTGTGCCTGTTGTCCCACGCGGCCTGAGATGCTGGCCTTGGAGGCCTGGAAAGGCCACGGCACCTGGGCCTGGCCCTCTGGGGAAGCTCTGACCTCCTAGTCAGGTGACACATGGCCCGCCCTTGCCTGCTGAGCCTCTCCCCTGACTGCATTTGGGTTTGCCCATGACCCTGATTCCCAGCTGGCTCTCTCCTTGACTTACTGTCTCCTCTGACTTGGAACTGGCTATGGGCTCTGGCCCAGGCTGGGTGCCCCTCTCAAGGTCTGGTGCAGCTTGGCTCGGCTCACTTTGGGCTCCCTCCTCAGATGGAGGACAGAGCTCCCTCCTGAGCCCTGACTGTTCAAGGCAACCCCATCCCTTATGCGACCAGGGAGCATTTCTGCAGGGCCGCTGGGGGCCTCCAGGTCAAGCCTGACCCTGAGGGTCCTAGTCTTCACACTAGCATGAGCCCCTGCAGCTCACTTGCTCTGAGTCCATGGGCTGCCTCAGGAATTTCAGGCCCTGCACTGTGCCCTCCCTCGGTGAGTCGAGGAGTGGCCAATGTGAGGTTCCTCAAGCGTTTTTGATGCAGCTGTTTTTGTTGCTCACTAGGGCTGTACTGGGAACCCCTGGCCACACCAGCGCCTGCTATGCTGGACCAGACCACTCGCTACCTGCCAAGCGCTGCCTCCTTAGAGTGGGACACACCCATGCACGGTGCCGAAAGCTGTCCTTGGACTCCCAGTGACATCCTGGTCTACTGCTCCGTCCACTGCTTGGATCACAGCTGAGTGCTTTGGACTTAGCTACCGACCCCGAGATGCAGCCCCCTGCATTTCCTTGTGAAATGAGGTGTTGCCTATTCCCTGACTGGTGGGTTCCACAGCATGGTTATTTGGGTCCTGACAGGGGCCTCTCCATTCACTGATTCATTCACTCAAGGCGACTTTGTTGAGCTCCCACTAGGTGCTGGGCACACAGCAGTGAACAAGCCTCCCCCACCCACCCTCAGGGGCTTATGTTCTGGTGGAGAGGATGTCAAATTCCACAAGAAATGATCCAGGAGAGATCAGAGCTGGGATGAAAATATAACAGTGTGATAGGACGGGGAATGGCCAGGGGACCAGATTGGGTGGGACGGTCAAAAGGAGCTTCTCTGAGGGGGTAATGTTTAATCTGACACTTGGATGATGAGGAAAACCCAGCCATGGAGAGCTCCAGAGGGCGAGCATTCTGGGGGGAGGAAGCAGCAATACGGAGGCCGGGGCTGAGGATAAGATTGGTAGAGTCCAGGATGGGGAAGAGGCCGGCGCGGCTGCAGCGTGGGGCGGGAGAGGGAGCAGGCGAGGTAGGAGACGCTGGGAGGGCGAGGGTGGTGGAGGCGGGTGAGGGAGCCTCCTGGGCCAGTCTGGGAGGTTTAGCTTTTATTCTAAGCAGGAAGGAGATTCAGTGGAGGGCCTCAGACAGTGGGGGGAGATGGCATAACCCATGTCTTTAGAAGGCCACGCTGTTCGCCCTGAAGGAGGGACAATGTGGCTGGTGGCCACCGGAGAAGCTCAGTGACCAGAGAGACTGAGGTCGGATACAACAGGGCAAGCCATTTCACTTCTCCCAGCCTCAGTTTTCTCATCTGTAAAATGGAGACAATACCAGTACCTGCTTCATAGACTGGAGTAACAAGTGAGGAGAAAGTAGAACTGTAAACCTGTAGCTCTTCTTAGTTTCCAGGAAACCAGAGGAAAAATACAACCGGTCTCCTAGTAGTGGGAATCACCACTCTATAGGAACAACCAGTGTCCTAGCCCTAAACTTAGGAAGGCCTGTGCCACTGAGGCTTGGATGCCTGTCCCTTACTTTCCTCTTCATTCTGGTGCTCCTGAGACATCCTGATTGTCCTTGGCCACTGGCCAAGAGAGGCCAAGCCTCAAATACTGGCTTAGAAGTGACCTGGTGAGATGGCAAAGTGACCCGGTCTCGGGGGCAGGCACCTACTTGTGGCTTTGCTGTAAACTGCAACTTTACCTGTAGATTTGGAATGCCTGCTAGTGAGCCGCTGCCCTCAGCTTTACTCCTAAGGCTGTGTCCCCATCAGGGGCTGGCAAGAGGGCCTGGTGACAATTCACAGCGGCTAGACTGAACCTGGCTCCAGGCACTGGTGTTCGCTTTCTTTGGATTTTCTCATTTGAAACTCATGACTTGCAAATAACCTGTGTATGCTGTTGGTAAACGAGGCTTGGATGCCTGTCCCTTACTTTCCTCTTCATTCTGGTGCTCCCGAGACATCCTGATTGTCCTTGGCCACTGGCCAAGAGAGGCCAAGCCTCAAATACTGGCTTAGAAGTGACCTGGGGAGATGGCAAAGTGACCCGGTCTCGGGGGCAGGCACCTACTTGTGGCTTTGCTGTAAACTGCAACTTTACCTGTAGATTTGGAATGCCTGCTAGTGAGCCGCTGCCCTCAGCTTTACTCCTAAGGCTGTGTCCCCATCAGGGGCTGGCAAGAGGGCCTGGTGACAATTCACAGCGGCTAGACTGAACCTGGCTCCAGGCACTGGTGTTCGCTATCTTTGGATTTTCTCATTTGAAACTCATGACTTGCAAATAACCTGTGTATGCTGTTGGTAA
>NW_007728409.1:291763-293054 GCF_000696425.1 Galeopterus variegatus
TCTTTGGATTTTCTCATTTGAAACTCATGACTTGCAAATAACCTGTGTATGCTGTTGGTAAAATGGAGTGTTTGATGATGTCAGCGGGTCACCGTTGCGCAGTAGCCTGACTCCTGCCTTGCTTTTGCCATCCACGAGCTTTGTGATCTGGGGCAAATCTCATTCACCTCTTGGGCCACAATGTCCTCATTTGTAACACAGGGATCAGGATCTCCTTCATGAGGGCTGATGTGAAGTCAAAGACATGTTCTGTCAGGCTTGGCCGTAGAGGGGCTTCACACATGGTTCTTCTTTTTATTAATGAATATACCCACATTGCAGAACAACAGCCAAATTATGAATTAGTGATATATTGCCTTGTTGGTTCCAAGGATAATCAATTGTTGATTAAGTCTAGATGCTGGCCAAATGGGTGACTTTTGAGCATGCTGGCGAATGGCTTTTAAAAATTAATATCTTCAAGGCATCTCTAGACACAGCCTTCCCAGGCCCTCCCAGCAGAAACAGAGGCTTCGAATGCAGGGAAATTATGGGGGTAGAAGTGACAACTCCAGCCCTCCCTGTCTCTGTGGCTGGGGGCGAGATCCTGGTGGGCAGGGAGCTTGTGGGACAGACCTGCAGCTGACTCCTCTGGCCACTCTTAGCAGAGAGCATAGGGCCTGGCACATAGGAAGTGCTCAAGACAACTGAACATTCAAACACCAGGTCATTCACTTCTAGGTCCCAATGGTTTAATCAAGTCATGGCCAGGTCCTTTAAAAATAAATAAACCAAATGTACAGATAGGCTTAGACAACTGCTTCATTCATGCCTTTTACTTAGACCTCTTTCCCATTCTGTCTTTAGCTTTCATAGTCCCCCAGGACACTCACTCACACACTCCCACTTCCACACCCTGCACACGTTCTCAGAGAGCGGTACGTCAGAGTGATGTAGAGCTCCGTTCAGGTGCCTGGGGTTTGATCCTGGCTCTAGCACTTCGTTGACTGTGTAACCTTGGGCAAGTTACTTCAACCCTCTGAGCTCCATCTGCAAAATGGATATACAAATAGCATTCATGACCACTGATATGGAGAGAAGCATGTAAAACACTCCACGTGGCACCTGGCACATGGAACAGTCTTCAATAAATGTTGGCTATTCATCCTACAGTGTTCACAAATGTACTTATGCACCAGCACTCAAAGAAAAGCACATCTAAACATACAAATAAGAACTTGAGGCTTTTTTTCTTTGTGAGCCTCTGAGTCAGGAGACAACCAGGTCTCGGTCAGGCTGGTGTTTGGGGTGT
>NW_007728409.1:294066-295756 GCF_000696425.1 Galeopterus variegatus
GGGACCAGAAGCCGGCCCTGGGATCCATCTGGGGTGATCAGTGTCAGCTGGGCTGGGCCCCGGCCTGTGCCACTGCTAATTCCCTGAGGGCCACAGACAAGGTCTGGCTCCTCTTGGGGCCTCTGCTCTCACGCAGGCATCAGCTCCTTGCATCTCTGAGCTGCTTACAAAAGCAAACCGCTGATGATTCATACGTAAGTAGTATCGGGGAGAGAATGCTTTGTTCTCCCTTGGAAGGTCAGTTCCCGGCATGCAGCACCATCATGATGGGGCCCTCCCCAGTGGCTATGCCAGCTGCCGTGCATCAGAGCAGCTGTGCTGGTTCTTTACAGCTGGGTGCATCTGCCCTGTGTTCAGCCTCCCATTTTAGAAACTCTTCCCCAAAGTCTTCTCTTCCCCCTTCATTGTTAGCATAGCCTTTGTATTAGTTTTCTGTTGCTTATAACAGAATATCTGAAACTGGGTAATTTATAAGAAAATGAAATTTATTTCTTACAGTTTCAGAGACTGGGAAATCCAAGGTCCAGGGGGCACATCTGGTGAGGGCCTTCTTGGTGTGGGCTCTCAGTAGAGTCCCATGGTAATGCAGGGCATCACATGGCAAGGGATGAATCAATGTGCTCACTCGCTCTCCTTATAAAGCCCCTTGAGCCACTCCCATGATAACCATTTATCCATTAACCCATGAATGGATTAACCCATTCATGAGCACATAGCCAGCATGATTCAATCATCTTTTAAAGGCCCCACCTTTCAACACTGCCACATTGGGAATCAAGCTCACAATATGACCTTTGGAGGGGACAAATATTCAACCCATAGCATTCTGCCCCTGGACCCCCAGAGCTCATGTCCTTCTCACATACAAATAATTCATTCCATCCTCATAGCCCCAAGTCTGAACTTGTTCCACCACCTGCTCAAAAATTCAAAGTCCAAAGTCCCATCTGTGAAATCAAAACAAGTTACCTACTTGTGTNTCTTTGTGAGCCTCTGAGTCAGGAGACAACCAGGTCTCGGTCAGGCTGGTGTTTGGGGTGTTGAGTCTGGGTGGTGCTGTGTCTTAACTTAATCTCTGGGGGGTAGAGATATGGCCTGCTGAGGCGATGCTGGGCAGGGACCAGCCAAGGTTTGTGTCTGGGAAGAAATGGATGGGAGCCAGCCACATCCCCTCACCCTCTTGTCAGGATGCTGCAGAATAAAAGCTGGCTGGCTTTTGTCTCTCTCAAGTGGTCTTTTATATGGAGAGATAACGAAGAACAATTAATATAGCATTTGGGAGCAACCTTTGATGCCCTGGTAATTTCTCTGCCTTATAATTATTGAAGAATCAGGGTTTTTCAAGCTCCCAATTAAATCAGAAAGGGACACTGTGAGGCCAAGGGGACCCAAGGAAGGCAACAATCCATGACCCAAAGCAAGTACCTGGGGTGGGGGTGACAGCAGAGAGAAGGGTCTGGGCCGGGATCTGAGCATCCCGCTAGGAGGCAGCTGGGCCAGACTTGGAGAGCAGCAGATGCCAGTGCTGGTGGAAGAGGGTCTGGGAGGAAGCATCTGGCCCTTGTTCCTGGCACACGCCTCGGAGGAGCAGACTCTTGGCAGGCCTGCCTACCCAGCTTGGCACACCCTGGGACCAGAAGCCGGCCCTGGGATCCATCTGGGGTGATCAGTGTCAGCTGGGCTGGGCCCC
>NW_007728409.1:296996-308662 GCF_000696425.1 Galeopterus variegatus
CAAGCTCACAATATGACCTTTGGAGGGGACAAATATTCAACCCATAGCATTCTGCCCCTGGCCCCCCAGAGCTCATGTCCTTCTCACATACAAATAATTCATTCCATCCTCATAGCCCCAAGTCTGAACTTGTTCCACCACCCGCTCAAAAATTCAAAGTCCAAAGTCCCATCTGTGAAATCAAAACAAGTTACCTACTTGTGTGATACAATGGTGGGACAAACACAGGGTATCCATTCACATTCCAAAAGAAAGCAACAGAAAAGAAAAAAAGAATTACCTGACCCAAAGCAAGTCTGAAACCCAGCAGAACAGGCATTAAATACTAAAGCTGGAGAATAATCTCCCATGACTTCATGTCAGGCATCCTCTGCACATTGGTTTGGGGACTGGGCCTCCAAGGCTTAGGGAAGCTCCATCTGTATGGCTTTCCTGGGCTCAGCCCACACTACAGGTTTCAGCTGGCATTGCATGCTGGTAGCTCTACAGTGCTGAGGTCTTGTTGGTAGTCCCGCTGTCATGGCTCCACTAGACATGGCCCTGGTAGGAGCTCTCTGATGCAACTCTGACCCCAAATTTCCACTCAGCATTGCTCTAGTGGAGGCTCTCTGTGGTGACTATGTCCCTGTGACAAATCTCTGCTGAGGCCACCAGGCTTTTCCATACATCCTTTGAAACCTGAGTGGAGGCTGCCATGTCTCCGTAGCTCTTTGCATTCTGAGAGCCTGAAGATTTAACACCAAGTGGATGCTGCTGATGCTAGCAGGTCCAGCTATACCTAGGGTCATTTTAGCTACAGCTCGGGGTAGCCAATGAGTGCTGTGCTAGAATTCAGGGAGCAGCCTCTTGAGGCAGTCCTGGGCAATGAGCCTGTGGACTGTGACCTGGGGGCCTCTTCCTGGAAACCATTCTGTCTTCCTAGGCCTCTGGATCTGTGATGAGAGGGGCAGCCTCAAAGATCTCTGAAATGCCTTTAAGGTCTTTCTTCCATTCTCTTGACGAGCTCTACTTCTTTCTGTACTAATCTCCTTTGTAGGAGGCTATACCCTTGGTTTCCTCTCCAGAATACATTTTAACTCTTACATGGTCAGTCTGACAGTTTTTCAATTTTTACCCTCTCCTTCCATTTAAAATATACATTTTATGTTTAAGTCATATCTCTGTTCTCTCATTTCACTGCACACAGTTAAAAGCAGCCATGTAATAATCTAAAGGCTTTGCTGCTCAGATACCTCTTTCATGAAATACCCTAGTTCATCACTGTTAAGTTCTTTATTCCATAAAGCTCTTGGGCATGAACACAATCCAGTCAATTCTTCGCCAGTTCATAATGAGGGTGACCTTTGCTCCAATTTCCAATAAATGTCTACCCATTTCCATCTGAGATCTCCTCAGAATGGCCTGTATACTGTCCATATTTCTATCAGAATTGTGGTCACCACCACTTAACCACTTTCTAAGAATTTCCAAACTTTCTCTCATCTTCTTGTCTTCTAAACCCTCACTAGAATCAGACTAGAAAGTCTGCTCCTCCAAATTCTTCCATCCTCTGCCCATTACCCAGTTCCAAAGCTGCTTCCACATTTTCAGGTATTTGTTACAAGCAACACCCACTCCTTGGTACCAATTTTCATTATTAGTCTGTTTTCTGTTGCTTATAACAGAATATCTGAAGCTGGGTAATTTATAAGAAAATAGTATTTATTTCTTACAGTTTGGGAGGCTGAGAAATCCGAGATCCAGGGGGCACATCTGGTAAGAGCCTTCTTCTTCTTGGTGGAGGCTCTTGGTAGAGTCCTGTGGCAACACAGGACACCACATGGTGACAGCTGAGTGAGACCTCCTCTATGTGCTCACTTCTTCTCCTCATAAAGCCCCTCAAGCGACCCCCATGATAAGCATTCATCCATTAATCCATGAATGGATAATTCATTCATGAGCATATAGCCAGCATCATCCAATCATCTTTTAAAGGCCCCACCTTTCAAATACCATATTGGGAATTAAGCTCCAACATGAATTTGGGGGAAGATTCAATAATAGCAGCCTCCACTTATGGAGCCCTGGCTACGTACCAGGCTAGAAACTTCACTCACAGTGTCCCATGTGAGCCTGCATCCACCCTTAGGAAGAAGTTACTATTATATCTACTTTACAGAGGAAAGACTAATACACCATGAGGGTCTGTAACTTACCCACAAGCCACTTTGCTCTTAAGTGGCACAAACAGAATTCAGACCTATATCTATCTGACTACAATGCTGTAGCCCTAACTAACCATCAGGACACACTGCCTCCCCTTGACTGTTGGAAAGTGACAGGAACCAAGCTGGCAGCCTGAAGCACAGTCAGCTCACATGGCAGGAAATGTGTGTGGAATGCTGCCACTGGCCCAGCCACTGCTGGACTCTCGTCACCACACTGTCCCTGGGTATTGGACAGGTCTGTTGCAGCTACCTTGAAAATCCTCTACTTGTGCTTGTGTCCTTGTGTACCTGCTTCAGACTTCTGAGGAAACATCCTGTTGGCCAATTCTAAAGCCCATTCTTCTGTCCTAGGAGCTGAGAAAAGAGATTTCCAGCCCCTGGACAATAGGAAGGATTTCAAACCCTGCACCCCATGTAGTTTGGAATCCTCCAAGATGGAAATTGTGTTTGTATGGTAGGAATAAAAAAAAAAGTCCATCTGTGTAGTTCAGATTTGGAAGACACCCCCCTGCCTAGTATGGCGATTGATTTGTGTACCTGCTGTCTTGAAGGGGGAGATGGCAGTGCCTTGCTGCATAGTTTGCATCTGAGATCCCATCTCACAACTTTCCTTTGTGGATGGAGAAGTGGGGGCCCAGAGAGGGGACTACGCATGTAAAAGGTCACACAGCTGCTTAGTCACATTATAATTAAAAATAGATATTTCATCCGTGTATACCAAGCTTTGGTTCCATGGATAAGAATGGAGTATTTTATAGGGAAGCCAAGTGACCTGGAGTAGGTGAGCAGGAGCTCACCTTGACTATGGGCTGCTGGCCACCACAGTGCCCAGTGGAGGGGGACAGTGGTGGGTAATCTCCAGCAGCTTGTTTACTCTGCAGTAATCAATTGTCCCCCTCAGCCAGACAGAGCCCCTAAGCAATGTATCCACACTCAGAGGACATTGGGAGCCTCCTGCTTGTATGAGTATTTCTGAGTTCTTCCCTTCTGGAAAAGCCCCAGGCAGCCTCCATGGCAATCTGCTCTTGGTGATTAGGGCTGAGTGACGGCCAACGCTGGGGGGTTAGTGCACTGGGCTGCTGCGGCTGGGTACAGGTGCACTTGCTGGTCCACAGACGGCAGGTGAGGGTGCTTTATTACATGCATGGCTAGTGTCTCGGCTGCTTCATCGTCTGCCAGTGTGCATGCAGAAGCTAATAAGCGATTTGCTCTACTCTGCCCCTGAGGGTGCCTCCCAAAGAGGGAAACCATTGATTTTTAACACCTGACACATAAACTCTAAGTTATTCCCTGTATTCTGTGGTCCCCATCAGTGCCCTGGTGGGGAAAGCCAGCCATTTCAGTCATTAGACACACATGCAGCCAAACTAGGTGCTAATAAACACCACCACTGATGCCAGCCCAGCATGTGGAACCCCCTCTCTGCAGATGGGCTTTTCTATTCTCTGCACTGGTTCTGTTCACTGTGGTGTCTGGCCCTCTAGACGGTTCATTGTTCCAGCCCCTTACCTTTTACACACTGTGGGGAGCAGGCTGCTGAGCAGTTGAAGGAAGTGAGGTCAAGATCAGGGAGAAGGGACTGTGGCTCGGAGGAGTAGAAATGAGCACTGGATACAGACTCTGCCTCTGAGACGTGACAGCTCCATGGCTGAGGTTATCACTTTATCCCCTCCAAGCCCAGTAGTCACATCTGTGAAGTGAAGGACGAACGTCCATCCTATGTGAATCCGGCTCTCACTGCCCAGGGCATCTGCAGAGAGTTCTGGATCCCAACAGCCCTGGGAAGTGGTTTGCCTTGGGCACTTTGAGCTACTAGGCTGGATGGGTACCTAGTTACAGTCCCACTTACTCATTCTACAGAAGGGAAAACCGAGGCCCAGGGAAGGCAACTTACCTGGGTTTCCTTGTTCCTTGTCCCAACCCCGTCAACCCCTTCTACTTCTGTCTCATTCTGCAAAATATCAGCCCTCAGATCAAACACCCAGAACATTTTCTTCTATTTGCTTATCTGTGCTTTCTAAATTGTCTAAATGTATTAGAAAAAGATAAAACTATGGCAATTGTGCAAATTCATTGCCATTTTTTTCTTTTAAAGAAAATGCAGAAAAGTAAATATCCTGAGGACATTTGAGGGAAGGTACAAAGTTTAGCAAATATCAGTTATATTAAGTTTATGATCTGTACAATTTAAAAGAAATTTTAGTGACCTTTGCCCATTGCCTGCAAAAGAAACCCGACCTCCTCAGTCCAGCACCCAAAGCCTCCTCCTGCCTGTTCTTAACCACCTGTTCCCCCAGTCCTATCTGTACGAAGGTACTTCAGAAAGTTCTCAGAAAATAGAATTAAGATGATACGAATCCTTCTGTGAACTTTGAGGTACCCTCGTGCTCACAGTGGCCCCTTGCCTGCTTCCCCTCCCCCTCCCCCCACAGCATGTCATCTCCCGGCTCTCGAGTGCTACCTCTGCATTTTTGTCTCTTTCCTCTTTCAATTAAAAGTGCTTTTGAATAAAAGAACAAGTTGTTTTGAGCAATAAAGTAATTTCCTTGTCTCGCATGAGAAGTTTGGAGGTGGGCAGGGGTTCAAAGATGGCGTCAAGGCCCAGGCTCTTTCTGCTCCAACCTCCCAGCATTGCTGCCACGTATGCCTCATGTTTGTTGCTTCACGGTCACAGCATCGCTGCCACAGACCCGAGCATCAGCTCTGTGTTCAATCCAAGAAGGGGAGGGCAGTAGCATTAGAGAAAATCCTCTCCCTCATCAGAAAAGCCAAAGCTTTCCCAGAAGCTTTGAGCTGACTTTCTGAGACGTGTCATTGGCCAGCATGCATCATGTGACTAGCTTTAGCTGCAAGGCAGGCTGGGAGGGTAAACATCAGCCCAAAGCAAGTAAGATTACTTGATTGGCCCAGACAAATGGTGGTTCAATTCTAGGGGTAGGGCATGTGCTCACTCTGATCAAAACTGAGGTTTTGACAGCAAAGAATGAGGAAATAGCTTTTGGGGAGGTATTTTCTGGTGACTTCCTGGGCACCATGGTTTGCAACAAAAAGTCTGTCTGTCCTTGATCTTCCCCACATCCACGTGGGTAGTTCTGTGATTTCATCAACTTTTCAGGATAGCCTAGTAGTTCTTAGATCTCCTTAGTTATGACAGCCTTCATCCAGCCCTTGCCATAGCCGCCTCCCCCCTTGCCAGCTTTAAGCCCTCAGCATGTCCCCACCTCCCGACCTCATCTCTGGTCTCTTTCTCTCTGGTGTCAACCTTCCATCTTTTCAGATCTTTCACCCTCTACTCCTGTTTTTGCTTGTTGTTTGTTTTACTCCATCCAGCCCTCCTCTCCTCTAGAATAGGGTCTCAAACCCTTTCTTAGAGGGCTAAATAGTAAATGTTTTAGGCTTTGTAAGCCATGCATTCTCTGTTGCAATTACCAGACTCTGCCTTTTTGACAGATATATAAAAAATGGGCATGGTCATGTCCGATAAAACTTTATTTGCAGAAGCAGGCAGGGGGCTGGATTTGACGCCAGGCTGTATTTGCCGATATCTGCCCGTCACTTCCTCCCGTCCTCACTTTTCTGTCTCGTCTAGACACCTTGCAGTATTATTCCCACTCCTCTTTCTAGCCCCCTCGGTGCCTTTACCTGCACACTATTGATTATGACATAGCTAACCTTTATGAGGACATTCTGAGTGCCCGGCTCTCGGCTAAGCGTGAGGTGGGCAATCCCATTTTACAGATGCTATTCAGAGAGGCAGAGTAACTTGCTCAAAATTGCACAGTAGTGAGTGGGCTCAGTGTGGCCGTCTGACTCCAAACCCACACCATTAGACACAGCTCTCTCCTGCTGCATTCCCCCTTGGGGGTGCTCCGCCTGCCAGACCTGGCTGTCAGTACAGCAGTCCCTGGGCTGCTGTGAACTGAAGGTCAAGGCCGTCTGACTCCAAACCCACACCATTAGACACAGCTCTCTCCTGCTGCATTCCCCCTTGGGGGTGCTCCACCTGCCAGACCTGGCTGTCAGTACAGCAGTCCCTGGGCTGCTGTGAACTGAAGGTCAAGGCCAGAGTTTTGCCTCAATATCTGGATCCCCATGCTCACGGCCCCAAACTTAGCTGGACCCTCAGCAAAGCCAGCCACCCTCCTCTATTTAAGACCACCCTTTGCCCCCACCTCTCCATGATCACACCTCCAGTGTCACTGAGCAAGTTGAGGCCATCAGCAAAGATACTCCCTCGCTTCCTGCCACCTGCCCCACCCTCTTGCTTCCGTGTCGGACCCCCTTCCTCTTCTCGGAGGAGGAGGTCTCCTGATCAGATGTTGACCTCCCCCACATCACAGATCCCACTGTCCCCTGCCTGCTCAGGGACCTTGCTTTACTAATTGTCTCTCATTTCTCTAGAGATTCTTCCCCACTGTCTTTAATTCTGCCCCAATCTGTCTCATCTTAAAGCAACAAAGCAAATGTAAAAAATAACCCTCGGCTCAGCCTCCCTTCTAGATATGTCTCCTTCCCTCTCCTTCCTTTCCTAGTTTAGTGCCAGACCTAACGAGAGCCTGCGCCCATGCTCTCCACTCTTGTACCTCCATTAGCCCTGAAATCTTGTGTTCCCTCTCAGTACCGCCCTGAAATTGCTCTTGCCGAGGTCACCGAATGACCTCCTAATTGCCAAGTGCAATAGGCTTTTTGGTGCCCGTCTTACTGACCTTTCTGTGGCATTTGCCCTTATTGACCGTTTCCTGTTTCTTGAAGCTGCCCTTTCCTGGCCCTTCCCCGGCTCTGCCCTCCCCCTCCCCCCATGCTCATTCTCAGAGCCCTTTGCTGGCTTCTCTTCCCCAGGCTTTGCTGCAGCATTAATGCTCTCAAGTTCCCGGCCGCATGTCTTTGTCGGGTGATGTCTGACAATTCTCTTAGCTTCAATTAACACCCATCTCTGGCTATCTCCCACATGGACCTTTCTAGTTCAGTCCTCCCTGCTGAGCTTCAGACCTATCTGGAGGCTTCTAGAAATTTCTATCTGGATCATTGGCCAACGCTGAACTTAATGATCTTCTCCCCCTAACCTTCTCTTCTTATAAACCTTATTTCCCTATTGGCCTCCATAGTAACTCAGTCACACAGCCAAGAATTGAGAGCCAGCTTAAGCTAGTCTCTGTCTCTCAGTCCCCCTCCCAGAGTGGCCACCAGATTCTGTAGATTCTGCCTTTTTCATCTCACCAAATCCAATCTATCCCTTCTTCTCCAGTTCTATTTTACGTCACTTGAGAATAATCCAGTGGTTTGACTTAGTTTCTACACTTGGGCTGCTGAGTATCATTCAACTGTGTGTCTTCCATTCCCCATAAATTCTGGCCTCCAGCTGCAGCAGGATGCCCCCCACAGCTCAGGATAGCCAGCCCCTGCCCCTTCCCTCAACCTCTGACCCAAACAACCGAATCTCTCCAGGAGCCAGGTACGCCATGAGCCCTTCCTGCCTCGTGCAGGCAACTCTGCCTCCTACTTCATGGAAAAAAAAAACCCGAAAAACCAAGACTCACTCAAGAATTTCCTCCACTTTCTTTTGGAACTTTCATTAATTAGTTAAATATTGAATATGTCATTACACACACAGTAAACACTTTAAATGTTAAAGACATAGGTGGATGCATAACTCTTCTCCCCAGAGACAGCTGACACTCCAGTTCTCCTTGACAGGGGCAATGGCTGCCGCTCACTTTTACATTTTTTTAGGAATGTTACTTGTACATATGCAAAAATGTCAGTAATTTCTAGCCTGCATCATCCAACAGCATCACCACATGAGGCTATTTAAATATAAATTGACATTAGTTAAAATTAAAAGTAGAAATTTAGTTTCCAAAGCACATTAGCCACACTTGAAGCATCCAACAGTGAAGATCTAGAACATTCCTGTCATCACCGACAGTTCTCATGGGCAGCATCTAGCTGATGATGTTCTGCACCTAGATTTTTTTTAAAAACTATTCTATATTAAAGATCATTTCTTTACCTCATTCATTCTCATTACCGCATATCATTGGTTATTTAACCAGTCCCCTAGTGATGGACATTCAGAAGTTTTTAGCTCTTGCTGTTACAAACAATGATACCACAAACATTTATGCATATCTGTATCTATGTCCATGCACAAGTGTATCTACAGGAAGAATTTCCAGAAGTAGAATTTCAACTTCAAAAGGTATGTGAGTTTTTTATAATTAAAAATTTAAGGGCCGGCCTGGTGGCGCACTCGGTTGAGTGCAGTGCTTGTGAGCGCGGCGGCGCTCCCGCCGAGGGTTCGGATCCCATATAGAGACCAGTCCGCTCGCTGGCTGAACGCGGTGCAGGTGCAACACTGAGGGTTGCGATCCTGTTGCCGGTCGTGGTACGGGCGCGACACCAAGACGGGCGCGACACCAAGGGTTGTGATCCCGTTACCGGTCACGAAAAAAGACAAAAAGGAAAAAAAAAATTTAAAATTTTATATTAAAAATTCCCTCACATGCTGGTTGTTTCACTAACACGGGGCACACCTGTTTCCCCATGACCTCTTCAACAGCTCACATCCTCAAGCTTTTCAGTGTTCAGCAAGTTGAGGGGTGAAGCATTGTACCACACTGTTGTTTTACTACCATATTTTAAGGTATGAGGGACCATAAGTCATTTATACATATTTTTATGTGAAACATCAGCTAATGCCCTTGCTCTTTCTTTACATTGGACTGTTGTTTCTTTGGCCTGTAGATGAGTAAGATTACTACATACCTTGGCCTGTTGTCTTCTGGGTTGCAAATATTTTCTTTGGTTTGTTTCTACTCCCCTCTCTTGCCAGGATGAAATGTTTCATGTTAATGTAATCAATATTACCAATATTTTAATGGCTTTAGAATATTGTGTCTTGCTAAGAAAAGCCTTCTCTGCTCCAATATTTTTAAACATTCTCTTACATTTTCTTTAAGTTCTTTCATTGTTTAATTTTCTCTTTCTGAGTAGTGCAGGCAGTGAGATAGAGACCCACATATTTTTCCAGATGGCTAGCTAGTCTGAAATCTGTGAGTGATAATTCTTTCTTCTAATGAACTCAAAGGTCAAATTAATTATCAATGAATTACAGAAACTTCTCTGCACTTTGGTTTCCAGATTTGTAAAATGAGAATAATAATTTAGAGTTCTTTTAAGGGCTAATGAGATAATAACAAGATGCAGAACAGTGGCTGGCAGATAGTAGGTGCTCAATAAATGCTAACTGTCTTTACTAATATTTCCTCCAGATGTATGTGATCTATTTCTAGACCTTCTCTTATATTCATTTAGTTGGTATATCAGTCAGGATTTGACGTTACAAACAAGGAAACCTAGTCTGCTGATTGGAGCAGAAAAGGAATTTATTAAAGATGATTGGGTACCTCACAGCGTCTGCAGGAAGGCCAGAGAATCAGACCCAGTGGCCATGTAGCCAGGACGACTGCACTGGCCTACATGGATGGCTGCTCTGGGGATGATGCTGCTGCTGCCACCATTGCTGCTGGGCACAAAAATGAAGCCCACCCTGCGGGCCCTGGGGAGTGGCCATTGGAAGCTCCACCAGGGCACATGCCCCCCACCTAGACTTGACGTCTCTGCCACCTCCTTCATTAAACTCAGATCATGTGATTGGCTGCTTCCCCTGTTACCCTCTCCCGAATCCAAGTCTCATGTGAGGACAGCTGGTGGGCAGAGCCTAGGTCACACGCCTGGGAGCCAGCTGAAAGGGCGAGTGAGAGGACAGAGGTCTGCCCTCTGCTTTGAGGAGGCATACCCATGGTGGCCAAAACACTCCAAATATAGGAAGTGTTCAGAAAACACTAGATGGCTACAAGTGTGACAAACATCCATTATGAACTCTGTCTATTCACCTATGTGACTTTCTAGGTAGTGAAATGATACTGCTTGAATAGCCAGTTATAGTTGGTTTCTTCCTTTTAGAAACTTCTTGGCTCTTCTTATATATAGGATCAACAGATTTAGTTAAAAAATCCTGTTGGTATTTTTTGATCACACTAATATAGATTAATTTAGAGAGAATTGGAAACTTTACCACATAAATCTTCCAGTCCAAGAACAGGGTGTATCTTTTTATTTATTGCAGTCTTATTTTACGTCCTTCAGAAGAGTTTGCAAAATTTTTTTCTTATAGGTTAGGCACATTTCATGTTAAATATATTTCTAGGTATTTTATCTATTCTATTATTACTCTAAGCAGGATCTTTTTCTCTTTTTTTCCTAATTGGTTATTGTTCTATATAGAAAAGCTACTGGTTTTTACATAAGTTGTATCTTACTAAGCTTTTTTAGTGTTTTTAACAGTTTTTTTAAAACTGCATTTTTCCTGTGTTTTAAAAGTGTACTTTAGATGATTAATAAACAATAATAATTTTGCATTTTCATTTCAATGTTACACCATTTAATTTGTGCTTTTATCTAATAGCATTGGCTAGTAGGTAAAAAATAACATTTAATAATCTTCATCACAATGGATATTATTGATATAGGAGGTGCTCAGTTTCCCTGGGCTTAGGTTACAGGACATGTCTTTAGGTTACAAGCCATTCCCCAAGGTTTCAGATCTTCCCTAGAGGAAAGTTACTGTTGCCAGTTAGACCTATTTTCAGCACCAACACAGGGAAGTTGAGACCACAAGGAGCTGGCTTATGCAAATCCAGTGTCTGGGCATGCTCAGTAGAGAAGGCTTATGTAACCCTGGTGTTGAATGACCTTCCACTAGAGGTGCTAGAGAGCTCAGAATATTGTTGAATGTGCCTGGTGCATGTGGTAGGGTCTGACCAGTGAACATGCTGGAGGAAAAGACCAACTGAGCATGTGCAAGGCTAAATGTTACATAACTGGGAACCATCTCCTTAACTGAATATTCATTAGATAGAGAAAGATAAAAGCCAAATCCCAGCAGAAGGCAGGGCTATTGCTCACTCTGCAGGAGCCAGCCCACACTCTGCCTGTGGAGTGTGTACTTCTTTCTTTTTGTATCTAACTTACTCAGCAAGCCCCTGCTCACTCTCTTGAGCCAGCCTGTGCTCTGTACTGAACTTTAAGTATGTGTTTTTTGCTTTTGTGTTAGACTTGGTGTCTGCACTGAACTTCCTTTTGCATTAAACTTGGTGTGGGCCTGCTCGGTCGCTGGATCTATGCCACACTCTGTGGAACCTGTATTTCTTATCTGTTATATTAAACTTGTTCTCACTTTCTGCTGTGACTCTGCCCTTGAATTCTTTCCTGTGGGGGAGTCAAGAACCTGGTAAGAGGACTGGGTGGGTTGAGGCCGACTGTTGGGCACTCTGGACCCTACCTCTGACATCAAATTTTTGTCACAATAATGAAGCATAATAAACACTCAAAGTTTAGTGGTTGAAACAATCATTCATCTTTGTTCCAAGCCACTGATGTTGAACTTGGCCATGTGAC